>NW_028319536.1:212500-363849 GCF_062004578.1 Staurois parvus | reverse complement strand
GAGCCAGGCCTCCTCCCCCGACATCAGTGCCTGACCTGACCAAATGTGCTTCTGGAAGAATGGTCCAACCTTCCCATAGACACCCTCCTAAACCTTGTGGACGGCCTTCCCAGAAGAGTTGAAGCTGTTATAGCTGCAAAGGGCGGGGCCAACTCAATATTGAACCCTACGGACTAAGACTGGGGAGGGGCCATTAAAGGTCATGTGTGTGGAAAGGCTGGCGGCCCAATACTGGGGGCAATATAGGGTATATACAGGGGGGGGCGGGGACAATACTTGGGGCAATATCGTTTATGTAATGGTCTTGGGGGAGGAGTGTAAATTTAACTGGGTCTCTGTGCTTCTCTCTAGGCAATGCAGGGAGATCATGGCTGGCAGGAGGCTGTACATAGCTACAGCAACCTGCCTCAGTACTCCTCCTAATAGCCTTCAGTCTTGACGCGTGTAGTGGCGGCTTTTGGCAGGAGTTATGCAAATATAACCAGGTCTCTGTTCTTCTCTAGGCAATGCAGGTAGATTATGGCTGGTAGGTGGCTGTACAAAGGTTCCTGAAAACATTACAGCACCCACCTCAGTAGTCTTCAGTCCTGAAGTGGGTTGGCGTTTGGCAGGAGTTATGCAAATATAACCAGGTCTCTGTGCTTCTCTAGGCAATGCAGACGTCGGCGGGTCGTTGGCGTGATGTTGGAGGTGCGTTGGTGTGACATCAGCGGGCGTTGGGGGTTCGCGCCTACATGAATGGAGGTGTTTGGGGAGGGGGGTGGTAAAGACAGTGGAATGCTACATGTCGGATCAATTTTGGCGCAAAGCGAAGCCCTGGAAATGCGACCGTGTGAACGGCGGCGTCCGCTGACAACACGACACAGGTGGGGGACCCCTGATTGGCCGCTGGCGGGGACTCCGGCGGCGAGGGGTTAAATCTCGAGTTTACCTTTAAGTCTTTTTTTTTTTCTTGCTCGTGAACGCGGCTGGCGGGGGGACGGCGGGGAGCGGCGGCTGCAGTCGGATCTCCTCACCATTTTGTATCGCCGTCGCAGACAAACACGTCCTTCTGGCGGCTCGGCGGTGACGGATGGCGGAGGATCCTGCGATTGTCTCAGCGATGGGTGAGTGTCCCCGAGGTGCGTCCGGCCGCCTGGGGGAGACATGGCCGCCTCCTGCACTCCGTTCTCCTCCTCCTCCTCCTGTTATTAGAAGTCCACAGCCTTCCGATGGATTCAGGAAGGTGGCATGATGGCAGCCGTATCCCATAGCAACCAGTCAGAATCCATCTCAGCAGCTCTCTGTAGTCTGGTTGCTATGGGTTACTATGTACAGAGATGCACCACATCCATAGCAACCAGTCAGAATCCATCTCAGCAGCTTGCTGCATTCTGGTTGCTGTGGGTTACTATGTACAGGGAATCCACCGTTTCCATAGCAACCAGTCAGAATGTAACTTAGCAGCTCGCTGCAGTCTGGTTGCTATGGGTTACTATTAGGTCAGGAGTATGTAATGTGCAGAGCACAGGGGTCAGGAGTATGTAATGTGCAGAGTACAGGGGTCAGGAGTATGTAATGTGCAGAGTACAGGGGTCAGGAGTATGTAATGTGCAGAGTACAGGGGTCAGGAGTATGTAATGTACAGGGGTCAGGAGTATGTAATGTGCAGATCGCAGGGGTCAGGAGTATGTAATGTGCAGATCGCAGGGGTCAGGAGTATGTAATGTGCAGAGCACAGGGGTCAGGAGTATGTAATGTGCAGAGTACAGGGGTCAGGAGTATGTAATGTGCAGAGTACAGGGGTCAGGAGTATGTAATGTGCAGAGTACAGGGGTCAGGAGTATGTAATGTGCAGAGTACAGGGGTCAGGAGTATGTAATGTGCAGAGTACGGGGGTCAGGAGTATGTAATGTGCAGAGTACGGGGGTCAGGAGTATGTAATGTGCAGAGCACGGGGGTCAGGAGTATGTAATGTGCAGAGCACGGGGGTCAGGAGTATGTAATGTGCAGAGCACGGGGGTCAGGAGTATGTAATGTGCAGAGCACGGGGGTCAGGAGTATGTAATGTGCAGATCGTAGGGGTCAGCAGTATGTAATGTGCAGAGTACAGGGGTCAGGAGTATGTAATGTGCAGAGTACAGGGGTCAGGAGTATGTAATGTGCAGAGTACAAGGGTCAGGAGTATGTAATGTGCAGAGTACAGGGGTCAGGAGTATGTAATGTACAGGGGTCAGGAGTATGTAATGTACAGGGGTCAGGAGTATGTAATGTGCAGATCGCAGGGGTCAGGAGTATGTAATGTACAGTGTATAAGGGTCAGGAGTATGTAATGTGCAGTGTACAGGGGTCAGGAGTATGTAATGTGCAGAGCACAGGGGTCAGGAGTATGTAATGTGCAGAGCACAGGGGTCAGGAGTATGTAATGTGCAGATCGCAGGGGTATGTATTGTACAGAGTAGAAATGTCAGGAGTATGTAATGTGCAGAGTACAGGGGTCAGGAGTATGTAATGTGCAGAGTACAGGGGTCAGGGGGGTCAGGAGTATGTAATGTACAGTGTATAGGGGTCAGGAGTATGTAATGTGCAGTGTACAGGGGTCAGGAGTATGTAATGTGCAGAGCACAGGGGTCAGGAGTATGTAATGTGCAGAGCACAGGGGTCAGGAGTATGTAATGTGCAGTGTACAGGGGTCAGGAGTATGTAATGTGCAGAGCACAGGGGTCAGGAGTATGTAATGTGCAGAGTACAGGGGTCAGGAGTATGTAATGTGCAGTGTACAGGGGCTAGGAGTATGTAATGTGCAGTGTACAGGGGTCAGGAGTATGTAATGTGCAGAGCACAGGGGTCAGGAGTATGTAATGTGCAGAGCACAGGGGTCAGGAGTATGTAATGTGCAGAGCACAGGGGTCAGGGGTATGTATTGTACAGAGTAGAGGTGTCAGGAGTATGTAATGTGCAGAGTACAGGGGTCAGGAGTATGTAATGTGCAGAGCACAGGGGTCAGGAGTATGTAATGTACAGAGTACAGGGGTCAGGAGTATGTAATGTGCAGAGTACAGGGGTCAGGGGGGTCAGGAGTATGTAATGTGCAGAGTACAGGGGTCAGGGGGGTCAGGAGTATGTAAAGTGCAGAGTACAGGGGTCAGGAGTATGTAATGTACAGAGTACAGGGGTCAGGAGTATGTAATGTACAGAGTACAGGGGTCAGGAGTATGTAAAGCACAGGAATCTTTATAAAGCTCTTGCGTGGTCTAGAATGGGCGCACTTACTGGAATATGATCAGTTTAGAAGGCGCTCCGGCGAATCTGTTGCACGCAGTCTATGGCGCCCCTCCTGGATTCCCCCGGTAGTGTAGCACTGGGCAGCACAGATTTCCCGTTTTTACTCAGGCGGTCCGATCAGCGGAGGCTGCAGATACGCCGACTGGGGTGCTGTAGGTGAGGACAGCTCCACCGATCATAGAAGAACGATCGTCCCTCCTTCATGGGGGGGGGGGGCGATAACAGCCAATTGGGTCAGGTTACCAACCGAAACCTTTCTCCCCATCGCTTCTCCTCTGACCCAGTTTTATGACGAGGAATAATCTGCGTATTTCTCTTTGTAGATGAGCGGGCAGCGTGCGAGGAGAAGGTTCTGCTGTGCGAGAGTTCGGATTGCATCGACAAAAGACGAGCGGTTAAGGTAGGTGCCTCCAATCCGATTGCTGGAATATTTGGAGGAGTTCGGTTCTGTGCCGGAGCTTCCTGGAATAAAGACCGCTCGGTGCTGATCCCTCTCCTTGTGAAGGGGGGCTGGTCTGGTCTCCGCCCCCTCCTGTAGGTTCCTACAGGCTGACTGTAGTGGGTGGAGCCTGGTGGGCCCCTCCCACAGCTCTGCTCTCTGCACAGGCTGAGTACAGCACAGTGATGATGTCACAAGGTAATATCTGAGTTTGCATCGGCATTTGGCCCCCACACGTGGATTTGTATTGTTGGTTATTATTTGCATTTCATAAATGCATTTTGTTTTTGCAATGTTGGATGCCGGATGTTATGGGATTACACTGAAAGGGTTCATTGATGCAGGCTGCTGGGTATCTATTGTTGCTGGGGAGGTATGTTGTTGTTGGAGATCTATTGTTGCTGGGGAGGTATGTTGTTGCTGGTGCGGGATCTATTGTTGCTGATGAGGTGTATGGTTGCTGGTGGGGGATCTATTGTTTCTGGGGAGGTGTATTGTTTCTGCTGGGGATCTATTGTTGCTGGGGGGTGTTGTTGCTGCTGGGGATCTATTGTTTCTGGGGAGGTGTATTGTTTCTGCTGGGGATCTATTGTTGCTGGGGGGGTGTTG
This sequence comes from Staurois parvus, assembly GCF_062004578.1. Taxonomy (NCBI): domain Eukaryota; kingdom Metazoa; phylum Chordata; class Amphibia; order Anura; family Ranidae; genus Staurois; species Staurois parvus. The sequence goes on along the minus strand of NW_028319536.1, from coordinate 359,537 downwards.
TTGCTGCTGGGGATCTATTGTTGCTGGGGAGGTATATTGTTGCTGCTGGGTATCTATTGTTGCTGGGGAGGTATATTGTTGCTGCTGGGGATCTATTGTTGCTGGGGAGGTGTATTGTTGCTGTTTGGGGATCTATTGTTGCTGGTGGGGGATCTGTTGTTGATGGGGAGGTGTATTGTTGCTGTTTGGGGATCTATTGTTGCTGGACGGGGGTGTTATGATGTTAAAGTTTCAATTGTTACTTTCTACTGTTGAAGGAGGGGTCTATTGTTGCTGGTTGTCGGGACATCTTCTGTATTGTTGCTGAAGAGATCTATTGTTGGGGGATTTTGCGGTGGGGATCTAATGTTGCCAGGGGGGTTTATGTTGCTACAGGGATATCACTGGGGGATCTCTTATTGCTGGGGGGTATCTGTTGCTTGGGGGGGGTCTATGGTTGCTGGGGGGTCAATTGTTGCTGGAGGAATCTATTGTTGCTGGCTGGGTTCCTATGTTGTTATTGGGGGGTTTATTGTTGCTAGGGGATCTGTTGTTGGGGGGTATTTTGCTGTGAGGGATCTAATGTTTCTTGGAGACCTATGGTTGCTACAGTGGTGTTGCTGGGGGTTCTATTGTTGCTGGTGGATCTATTGTTGCTGGGGGACCTATAGTTGATGAGAGGATGTATTGTTACTGGAGGGAATCTTTTGTTGCTGGGGTATGTTGTTACTGAGCAGGGACCTATTGTTGCTGGGTTGGGATCTATTGTTGCTGAGGGATCTGTTGTTGATGTGGATCTATTGTTTCTTGGGAAATCTATTGTTGCTGGGAATCTGTGGTTTCTGGGGAGATTTTATTGTTGCTGAGGATCTATGGTTTCTGGGGAGATCTATTGTTGCTGCGGATCTATGGTTTCTGGGGAGATCTATTGTTGCTGAGGATCTATGGTTTCTGGGGAGATCTATTGTTGCTGAGGATCTATGGTTTCTGGGGGGTTTTATTGTTGCAGAGGATCTATGGTTTATTGGGAAATCTATTGTTGCTGTGGATCTATGGTTTCTGGAGATGTCTATTGTTGCTGAGGATCTATGATTTCTGGGGAGCTATTGTTGCTGGGGATCTGTGGTTTATAGGGAACCTATTGTTGCTGGGATCTATGGTTTCTGGGGAGATCTATTGTTGCTGGGGATCTATGGTTTCTGGGGAGATCTATTGTTGCTGGGGATCTATGGTTTCTGGGGAGATCTATTGTTGCTGGGGACCTGTGATTTATGGGGAGCATATTGTTGCTGGGGATCTATGGCTTCTGTGGAAATCTATTGTTGCGAGGATCTGTGATTTTGGGGGATATATTGTTGCTGTGGATCTATGGTTTCTGGGGAGATCTATTGTTGCTGAGGTTCTGTGGTATCTATTGTTGCTGTGGATCTATGGTTTTTGGGGGGTCTTTTGTTGCTGAGGATCTATGGTTTCTGGGGAGATCTATTGTTGCTGAGGTTCTGTGGTATCTATTGTTGCTGTGGATCTATGGTTTCTGGAGATGTCTATTGTTGCTGAGGATCTATGATTTCTTGGGAGATCTATCGTTGCTGACTGCAGGGGACTTGAGATACACACATGTGTATGATGTGTGGTTCTGTTTTTTCTTAAAGGGGCAGAACAGTTGGCGCCAGGAGGTCGGTAGGGGGTGGAGACACACCCGGGGGGGGGGGGGGGGGGGGTACCTGCACCTATTCTGCTCATCAGTAATGATTGGATCCCGGACATCGCACAGTTGCCGGTCGGATTTGGTATTTTTGTTGATTTTTTTTCTGATTGGATAATGGCCGGTTTGCATGGTGGAGGTTGGGGGGTCGCAGCCGCGCTCCTCCTGCTGACGCTTTGGTTGTCATTGTGGATTTTCCTCCACGACAGACCTGATCTGCTCACATCCGAGGTGTCTCAGCCGGTAATCTGGCTCCTCAGAAGCGCTCGCCATGCTAAGCTCCATTTGAATGGCCGGCGGTTGGAATCGATCGATTCAAAACCAAAAAACGCAAATGTGGCGACACTGACAAACGAGCCGCCTGCCTGAGGTCACCCTCTTATGTCACTTTGCATATTGTGAACCTACTGCAAGGGAAAAGCTGGTTCTATTGAGGGTGAAAAACAACAACAACAAAAAAAAATACATCCCCTTCGATTAACTGTATGAATTCGGAAAGATATATAAAGCGTTATTGCTGATACTTACCTGCATCTGTCCTGTAGGTACTGAGATGGGCCGATCCAGTGCAGATGGTGGAAGAGAGGACCGAAATATTACACTACATTGTTACCAAAATGGGGAATGAGGTCTTTGGAGGGGGCTGGGGTCTCTCCAGGAAGATGGGTGCTTTGTGGAAGTTTGGGGGGAGGGCCCTCAGGGGCACTGGGGGCCGTATGGGGGGTTGAGGGGCACTGTGGGACACTGAGGTTGGGGGCAATATGGGGGGATTGAGACTTTGCAGCAAGCTAGCGGGCATTGTGAGAGGTGGTGGTGGCAGTAAAGGGGGGGATCTGAGGGGGATGAGGGCCCTCAGGGACACTGGGGGCCGTACGGGAGGTTGAGGGGCACTGTGGGTCGCCTATGGAGGTTGGGGGCACTGTGGGACACTGTTTGAGGTTGGAGGCCTTATGGGGGGATGGAGGTTTTGCAGCAATCTAGGGGGCATTGTGAGAGGTGGTGGTAAAAGGGGGATCTGTGGGGGGTGAGGGCCCTCAGGGGCACTGGGGGCCATACGGGCGGTTGAGGGGCACTGTGGGACACCGTTGGCGGCACTATGGGGGGATGGAGGCTCTGCAGCAAGCTAGGGTCATTGTGAGAGGTGGTGGTAAAGGGGGGGAGGGGGGTCTGTGTGGGATGAGCACCCTCAGGGGCACTGGGGGCCGTATGGGAGGTTGAGGGGCACTGTGGGACACTGTTGGTGGTTGGGGGCACTATGGGTTGCTGGGGGCCTTGCAGCAAGCTAGGTGGCATTATGGGAAGCACAATGGGAGGTGGTGGGGACACTATGGAGTGTGAGGGGTCTGGGGGGCGTACAGAAGGTTGAGGGACATTGTGGGACCCTGTTGGAGGTTGGGGGACCATGGTTGGATGGAGACTCTGCAGCAATCTAGGGGGCATTGTGGAAGGTGGTGGTGAGGGGGGGGGATCTGTGAAGGGCACTATGGGAGGCACGGTGGGAGATGGTGGAGGGGCACTGTGGGTCACTCTTGGTGGTTGGGGGCATTACAGGTTGCTGGAGGCTTTGCAGCAAACTAGGGGGCACTATGGGAAGCACAATGGGAGGTGTTGGGGGGCACTGTGGAGTGTGAGGGCTCTCGGGGGGGGGGGGGGGGTCTGGGGGCGTTCAGGAGGTTGAGGGACATTGTGGGACATTTCTTGAAGTTGGGGGCACTATAGGCGACTGAAGGCTGTGCAGCAAGCTAGGGGGCATTGTGGGAGGTGGTGGTGGTGAGGGGGGGGGGTGATGAATCTGTGGGGGATGACGATCCTCAGGCAGACTGGGGGCCTTACGGGGGTTGAGGGGCACTGTGGGGCACTGTTGCAGGTTGGGGGCATTATGGATTGCTGGAGGCTTTGCAGCAAGCTAGGGGGCACAGTGGGAGGGACGGTGGGAGGCACAATGGAAGGTGGTGGGGGGCACTATGGAGTGTGAGGGCTCTCGGTGGTTCTGGGGGCTGTACAGAGGGTCACTGTTGGAGGTTGGGGGCACTATGGTTGACTGGCGTCCCTGCCACAAGCTAGGGGGCACTGAGCGAGTTGGGAGGGCCACTGTGATCAGTGAGGGCTCTCGGAATTTGGGGGCCATACAGTAGCCTAAGGGGCACTATTGAAGGGGGGGGGGACACTGTGAAAGATGGGAGGCAATGTGGGAGGTGGGGGAGGGGGGCACTGTGGCAGGTGAGGGCTGTTAGGGGGCTTGGGGGCCATACGGGAGGTTAGGGTCATAGTGGGACGTTGTTGGAGGTCGGGAGCACTATGGGTGTTCTGACAAAATAAGGGAGCGGGGCGGGCTAGGGGGCAGGGCTAATCATGGTACACCACACTGAAAGGTGGGTGGGGACATACTGGACTAACAGTGGGAGGGGCTTAAAGGGGTGTGGATAAATAAAAGTGGAGCCTGCCTGTTCTGGGTCATGAGTGCATAATACACAGAGTGCAGGGGTCAGGGGTAAGTAATACACAGAGTGCAGGGGTCAGGGGTAAGTAATACACAGAGTGCAAAGGTCAGGAGTAGGTAAAGTACAAGGTTCAGGGGCCAGGAATGCATAATGCATAGAGTGCAGGGGTCAGGAGTGCAAAACACACAAAGTACAGGGCTTGGGGTAAATAATGCATAGAGTGCAAAGTTCAGAAGTGCATAGCGCACAGGGTGCAAAGGGCAGGAGTGAGTAAAGCACAAGGCACAGTTTGCAGGGGTCAGCAATGCAAAATGCATGAAGTGAGGAGGTCAGGGGAAAGTGCAAAGGATCAGGAGTGCACAATACAGAGTACAGGGTTGGGCTAAATAATGCATAGAACGCAATGGTTAGAAGTGAATAATGCACAACGTGCAGGGGTCAGGAGTAAGTAAAGCACAAGGCACAGGGTGCAGGGGTCAGGAGTGTAAAATGCAGAGATCAGGGGAAAGTAATGCACAGAGTGCAAAGATCAGGAGTGAATAACACAGAAAGTGCAGGGGTCGGGAGTGCATAACGGACAGAGTGCAGGGGTTGGGAGTGCATTTTGCAGATTGTAGGGGTCGGGAGTGCATAAAGCACAGAGTGCAGGGGTCAGGAGTGCATAAAGCACAGAGTGCAGGGGTCAGGAGTACATAAAGCACAGAGTGCAGGGGTGAGGAGTACAGAAAGTTTGGGGGTCAGGAGTGCACATTGCACAGAGTGCAGGGGTCAGGAGTGCGCATTGCACAGAGTGCAGGGGTCAGGAGTGCCTAACGCACAGAGTGCAGGGGTGAGGAGTACAGAAAGTTCAGGGGTCAGGAGTGCACAACACAGTGCAGGGGTGAGGAGTACAGAAAGTTCAGGGGTCAGGAGTGCACATTGCACATTGCCGTTCAGGGGTCAGGAGTGCCTAACGCACAGAGTGCAGGGGTCAGGAGTGCCTAACGCACAGAGTGCAGGGGTCAGGAGTACAGAAAGATCAGGGGTCAGGAGTGTACAACACAGTGCAGGGGTGAGGAGTACAGAAAGTTCAGGGGTCAGGAGTACAGAAAGTTCAGGGGTCAGGAGTGCACATTGCACATTGCCGTTCAGGGGTCAGGAGTGCACATTGCACATTGCCGTTCAGGGGTCAGGAGTACAGAAAGTTCAGGGGTCAGGAGTGCACATTGCACATTGCCGTTCAGGGGTCAGGAGTGCACATTGCACATTGCCGTTCAGGGGTCAGGAGTGCACATTGCACATTGCAGTTCAGGGGTCAGGAGTGCACATTGCCGTTCAGGGGTCAGGAGTACACATTGCACATTGCAGTTCAGGGGTCAGGAGTGCACATTGCACATTGCCGTTCAGGGGTCAGGAGTAGCTGTATCTACGGAGAAGCAGCGTTTCCATCCTAGGACGGAACTACAATACCCCTCCTCCATGACATGGAGCGGAGCAGAGGGGTTCTGCAATCCTGAACACAATGTATCTAATAGGAAAGCAGAGCACAGGATGTAACCAGCTGACAAGATTCCTGGCGGGATCAACAGGTAATATTTTGCACTTATAACAAGATGATTTTTTTTTTTCAAAATGTTCTATATAAAAACCCCCTAAAATCAGAAGATCAGACAGACGTTCGTTGTGGGGGGTTGCGTCCCCCCTAGTCACACGCACTGTATGTTCGCTCTTTGTCCTCTAACTGCCACTTTGCAGCTGCTGTAAGATGTAGAGAAGTCGGGAACATCGGCTCTCGTCTCATAAATTCGTCCTAACGGAAAAAATCGAGGCCTCTGTACAAGACTTGGATCGCCTTCCACCCGGCTCAATGTGGAGTCCGGGGGGCCACAGCTTGTCAGAGGGTACAAGGGCCACCATCCAGGCCGCATTTAACCCCTGCACCCCTGGTGGCATGCCAGCCCGTAATTGGCTGAGCGTCTAGATTACATCCGTGTTACAATTACACTTCACAGACCTGACAGGGACTCGTCCTAATCCACCTGATCCTCATTGCCAGGATTAGGGGATTTGGATCACATTATCTGGCTGGAGATCGCAGACGTGTTTCTGGAAGAGGACCATCAGGCCGAGGCGCTCGCGGCACACGGAGGAGGCTTCTGGAAGGTACAGATTGGAGGAGCGCGCCTTCCTTGACGGGTAGTAGGGGGCTATTTACCTTGACGGATGGTAGGGGGCTATTTACCTTGACGGGAGGTAGGGGGGCTATTTACCTTGACGGGAGGTAGGGGGCTATTTACCTTGACGGGTGCTAGGGGGGCTATTTACCTTGACGGGTGCTAGGGGGGCTATTTACCTTGACGGGTGCTAGGGGGGCTATTTACCTTGACGGGTGCTAGGGGGGCTATTTACCTTGACGGGTGCTAGGGGGGCTATTTACCTTGACGGGTGCTAGGGGGCTATTTACCTTCACGAGTGGTGGGGGGGCTATTTACCTTGATGGGTGCTACGGGGGCTATTTACCTTGACGGGTGCTAGGGGGGCTATTTACCTTGCTGGGTGCTAGGGGGGCTTATTACCTTGACGGGTGGTAGGGGGCTATTTACCTTGACGGGTGGTAGGGGGGCACTATTTACCTTGACGGGTGGTAGGGGGGCTATTTACCTTGACGGGTGGTAGGGGGGCTATTTACCTTGACGGGTGGTAGGGGGGCTATTTACCTTGACGGGTGGTAGGGGGGCTATTTACCTTGACGGGTGCTAGGGGGGCTATTTACCTTGACGGGTGGTAGGGGGGGCTATTTACCTTGACGGGTGGTAGGGGGGCTATTTACCTTGACGGGTGGTAGGGGGGCTATTTACCTTGACGGGTGGTAGGGGGCTATTTACCTTGACGGGTGGTAGGGGGGGCTATTTACCTTGACGGGTGGTAGGGGGGGCTATTTACCTTGACGGGTGGTAGGGGGGGCTATTTACCTTGACGGGTGGTAGGGGGCTATTTACCATGACGGGTGGTAGGAGGATTATTACCTTGACGGGTGGTAGGGGGCTATTTACATTGACGGGTGGTAGGGGATCTGTTGTTTTCGGCATGGATCTATTGTTGGTGGAGGGGTCATCTGTTGTTGCTGGGCGGCGTGGATCTATTGTTGCTGGACGTGGATCTATTGTTGCTGGGCATGGATCTATTGTTGCTGGAGGGGTCACCTGTTGCTGAGCATGGATCTATTGTTGCTGGATGGGTCATCTGTTGCTGGGCATGGATCTATTGTTGGTGGTGGGGTCGTCTATTGTTGCTGGGCGTGGATCTGTTGTTGCTGGAGGGGTTATCTGTTGTAACTGGGCATGGATCTATTGTTGGTTGAGGGGTTATCTATTGTTGCTGGGCGTGGATCTATTGTTGGTTGAGGGGTCATCTATTGTTGCTGGGCGTGGATCTATTGTTGCTGGGCATGGATCTATTGTTGGTTGAGGGGTCATCTATTGTTGCTGGGCGTGGATCTATTGTTGGTGGAGGAGTCATCTATTGTTGCTGGAGGAGTATTGTTGCAGGGCGTGGATCTGTTGTTGCAGGGCGTGGATCTATTGTTGCTGGAGGGGTCACCTGTTGTTGCTGGGCATGGATCTATTGGTGGAGGGGTCATCTATTGTTGCTGGGCGTGGATCTGTTGTTGCTGGGCGTGGATCTGTTGTTGCTGGGCGTGGATCTGTTGTTGCTGGAGGGGTCATCTGTTGTTGCTGGGCATGGATCTATTGTTGGTTGAGGGGTTATCTATTGTTGCTGGGCGTGGATCTATTGTTGGTTGAGGGGTCATCTATTGTTGCTGGGCGTGGATCTATTGTTGCTGGCCATGGATCTATTGTTGGTTGAGGGGTCATCTATTGTTGCTGGGCGTGGATCTATTGTTGGTGGAGGAGTCATCTGTTGTTGCAGGGCGTGGATCTGTTGTTGCAGGACGTGGATCTGTTGTTGCAGGGCGTGGATCTATTGTTGCTGGAGGGGTCACCTGTTGTTGCTGGGCATGGATCTATTGTTGGTGGAGGGGTCATCTATTGTTGCTGGGCGTGGATCTGTTGTTGCTGGGCGTGGATCTGTTGTTGCTAGAGGGGTCATCTGTTGTTGCTGGGCATGGATCTATTGTTGGTGGAGGAGTCATCTATTGTTGTTGGGCATGGATCTGTTGTTGCTGGGTGTGGATCTATTGTTGCTGGGCATGGATCTATTGTTGGTGGAGGGGTCATCTGTTGTTGCTGGGCGTGGATCTATTGTTGCTGGGCATGGATCTGTTGTTGGTGGAGGGGTCATCTGTTGTTGCTGGGCATGGATCTGTTGTTGCTGGGCGTGGATTTATTGTTGCTGGAGGGGTCATCTGTTGTTGAGCATGGATCTATTGTTGCTGGATGGGTCATCTGTTGTTGCTGGGCATGGATCTATTGTTGGTGGAGGGGTCATCTATTGTTGCTGGGCATGGATCTGTTGTTGCTGGATGGGTCGTCTGTTGTTGCTGAGCATGGATCTGTTGTTGCTGGAGGGGTCATCTGTTATTGCTGGGCATGTATCTATTGTTGCTGGAGGGGTCATCTGTTGTTGCTGGGCATGTATCTATTGTTGCTGGAGGGGTCATCTGTTGTTGCTGGGCATGGATCTATTGTTGGTGGAGGAGTCATCCGAATGTCCGAATTAGAATAATAAGGACTCGAATTCGAAAAGAATAGAATAGAATAAACTGTCTTGCGAATCTCGAAGTTCGAATTCAAATAGAAAAGAATAAACTAGAACAGAATAGAAAAACAACCAATAGAATAGAATACAAAAGAAAGAATATAACTGTCTTCCAAAATGAGAATTTTGAATAGAATCAATTCTTCAGAGGTGATCACCGGGCCCCTTCGGGTAACTACCATCCGGGACCCGGCGATTGACAGCCGCGACCGCGAAACGCAAAACCATGTGTACATATATGTGATTTTGCGCGCCCCCGCCGCCCCGTAGCGGTATATCTGCAGCAGGGAAGCGGTTAAAGTGGCAGTAAACCCTTCCATAGCCCCCGTGAAGCGATTGGCCTCAGGAGATACACAGAGATGAAAATAATCCTCCTAAATAAGTTGTACCTGTTTATCTGCAGAATTTTCTTCTCTACAGCATTTTCTTCTCTACAGCAATTCAAAGTGCAGAATTTATAGAGCTTGTCTGAGTTTTCAGAAAGCAGATCTCAGTGGGAACATGTTCTCCTCGGTGTCCGCGCACACAGACTGGAATCAACGTTTTCTGGCTGGAAAAAAAAAAAACAGAACTAGCGGTTTCCTAGAGGAGATTTTTAGCTGTAAAAACACTCTAATGCTGAAAAATGTGATAAAACGCGGTAAAACCCAGGCGTTTTTAGACTTTTTTGGACAAAAAAAATATCTTCTGTGGCCAAAAAGAAATATTTTTTTGGGACAAAAACATATTTTTTTTGTTTAAAAAAACACAGCAAAAACCGTAAACGCAGAAAAACACGGGAAAATGTTGCTAACCGCCACAAAACGCTAAAAAAAAGCTGAAAACGCTAAATGCAGAAAACTGGCGTTTTTTGTATTTTTTTGGCCAAAATAAAATATTTTTTTTGGCCCAATATATATTTTTTTTGGTTAAAAAAAAACGAGCAAAAACCGCAAACGCAGAAAAAAGTGGCAGGATGCCGCTAACCGCCGCAAAACGCTAAAAAAAGCTGAAAATGCTAAACGCAGAAAACTGGCGTTTTTGGACTTTTTTGGCCAAAAAAAATATTTTTTTGCCAAAAATATTTTTTTTTTGTTAAAAAAAACACAGCAAAAACTGCAAACACAGAAAAACACGGGAAAATGTTGCTAACCTCCACAAAATGCTAAAAAAGCTGAAACCGCTAAATGCAGAAAGCTGGCGTTTTTGTACATTTTGGGCCAAAAAAACATTTTTTAGGTAAAAAAAAACCCAGCAAAAACCGCAAACGCAGAAAAACACGGGAAAATGCTGCTAACCGCAGAAAACTGGCGTTTTTGTACTTTTTTGGCCCAAAAAAATTTTTTTAGGTTAAAAAAAACCAGCAAAAACCCCAAACCCAGAAAAACGCGGGAAAATGCCGCTAACCTTCGCAAAACGCTACAAAAAGCTGAAAAACAAGTTTTTAACGTGACTTTACACAACTGACGTTACCAGCGTTATCAAAACGTCCCGCGTGTGTGCGGGCTGAAGGTGGGGGAGGGGAGGGGGCTATTCTTTCCTATATCCGCCGTCCTCAGCAATTTAGAAACACGAGACCCCCACTTTGGTCCTCAATGGCCCCCATGAATCATTCTACCTCCAGCGATCCGTCCCACGTTCTTCCCGTTCCGGTGATCCGTCCCGCGTTCTTCCCGTTTCGGCGATCCGTGCCGCGTTCTTCCCGTTCCGGCGATCCGTCCCGCGTTCTTCCCGTTCCGGCGATCCGTCCCGCGTTCTTCCCGTTCCGGCGATCCGTCCCGCGTTCTTCCCGTTCCGGCGATCCGTCCCGCGTTCTTCCCGTTCCGGCGATCCGTCCCGCGTTCTTCCCGTTCCGGCGATCCCTGCCGCGTTCTTTCTGTTCCAGTGATCCCTGCCGCGTTCTTCCCGTTCCGGCGATCCCTACCACGTTCTTCCCGTCCCAGCGATCCATGCCACGTTCTTCATGTTCCGGCGATCCGTGCTGCGTTCTTCCCGTTCCGGCGATCCGTGCCGCGTTCTTCCCGTTCCGGCGATCCGTGCCGCGTTCTTCCCGTTCCGGCGATCCGTGCCGCGTTCTTCCCGTTCCGGCGATCCGTGCCGCGTTCTTCCCGTTCCGGCGATCCGTGCCGCGTTCTTCCCGTTCCGGCGATCCGTGCCGCGTTCTTCCCGTTCCGGCGATCCGTCCCGCGTTCTTCCCGTTCCGGCGATCCGTCCCGCGTTCTTTCTGTTCTGGCGATCCCTGCCGCGTTCTTTCTGTTCCGGTGATCCGTGCCGCGTTTTTCCCGTTCCGGCGATCCCTACCGCGTTCTTCCCCCGGCTCGCTTTGTATACAACGTAACATAAATACAGCGTATAATATTATTACTATCATCATATTTGTGTAGTTTATGTCTGGCGCTGATAAACAATGTGCTGAGCGACGTTTATACAACGGTGGCGCGATGACGTCGGAGCGGCGGGTGGTTTGAGGACACAGGTAGAAGGATTCTGACAATTTTTTCGGATTGCTGATAGGACATCGTCTCCCCTTATCACTTTATCTAAATCTAAAAGAAAAATATTTGGCGTTGGATACACTCCAGTGGGGAACGCGACACCTAAATATCCCGAATATACTGACATGTATTTAAAATGCTACAACTTTGGCCGGATTCAGTATATTTCAATAAATATAATAAATAATAAGAATTATTTTCTGATCTATAGGTTTGATCTAGTCAAGTGCCGGGGTTAGTGTTTGGGTCAAAGGTCAGGATTAAAAAAAAAAATTTGGTGTCAGTGTGTTTTAGGTAAAAAAAACAAAAAAAAATGCGTGCTTTTGTTTCTGGGCTGCACTCCGGGTACAAACAACAAATAACATCCACATGTAGGGTATCGCTGCGATTGTTTTTTGGGTTGTTCTTTGGTGGTAGGTTATGGTAGTAACAAGAAATACACAGCTAAATAAAAAAAAATGATTTTTTTTTTACTATTTTGGGCCAAAATAAAATAAATTAATAATTACAATATAATATATATATATATATAATTAAAAATAATAAAATAATGATAATTAAAAAAAGAAATCAGGAGATATCCATGACCATTTACCACCAAATGAAAGCCCAATTTGTCCTGTATAATCCACCTGGATGTACGAAGTAGTTGTGATGATAGGTACGGTTTTACTAACACAGGCAGGGGCGACTCATGGGGCCCCCGGGCAATAGGGGATCATGGGGCCCCTGTGTCGTTGCCCAAACTCAAAAAAGCCTATGAAAAAGGTACCAGGGGCATCTCATGGGGCCCCCTACTGACCCCGGGCCCTCAGGCAGTGCCCGAGTTTCCAAATGGTCAGTCCGCCCCTGGACACAGGTCAACATTGCAAAATTGTGCTTAGGCATTTAGATTTGTTTTACCCTTAGGAGTGAAGGGGTTAAAATTTTAAAACAAATGTAATTTCTGACTGATAACCACATACACCGGCCGCAAATTCGTTTGATTGAGAAATGTTTTTCTTCCGGCCCCTTCAAGTTTTCCAGTCACTGCTGTCGAAAACAACCATCGGTTTGACCCCCCACTAATGCAGGCCAGAGACGGGTCGAAAACCAGAAGTTTAAAAAAGAAAAAAAGAAAAATCGGTCGTTCAATAGGCCGACGTTACCACCAACGGTAAAAGAAATCGGCTGATTTTCGTCCCGTCTACGGCCGGCATTTAATTACTTCTGTCCCTGCAGAGAGCTCCGCTATTATATTTGACATGAAAAAGTCTTGCGGTTGCAACAATGTATCCATTTGTATCCATTTCGGATACAGATTGTTTTATTTGGATACAAATAGATACGTTATTGCAACCGCAAGACTTTTTCATGTCAAATATAATAGCAGACTGGAATTCCTTTTCTTTCTTTCTTTCTTTCCTTCTTTCCTTCTTTCCTTCTTTCCTTCCTTCTTTCTTTCTTTCTTTCTTTCTTTCTTTCTTTCTTTCTTTCTTTCTTTCTTTCTTTCTTTCTTTCTTTCTTTCTTTCTTTCTTTCATTCCTTCTTTCCTTCTTTCCTTCTTTCCTTCTTTCCTTCTTCTTCTTTTTCTTTTTCTTCTTCTTTTTCTTTTTCTTCTTCTTTTTCTTCTTCTTTTTCTTCTTCTTCTTCTTCTTCTTTTTCTTCCTCTTCTTTTTCTTCCTCTTCCTTCTTCTTCCTCTTCCTTCTTCTTCCTCTTCCTTCTTCTTCCTCTTCCTTCTTCTTCCTCTTCCTTCTTCTTTTTCTTCCTCTTCCTTCTTCTTTTTCTTCCTCTTCCTTCTTCTTTTTCTTCCTCTTCCTTCTTCTTTTTCTTCCTCTTCCTTCTTCTTTTTCTTCCTCTTCCTTCTTCTTTTTCTTCCTCCTCCTTCTTCTTTTTCTTCCTCCTCCTTCTTCTTTTTCTTCCTCCTCCTTCTTCTTTTTCTTCCTCTTCCTTCTTCTTTTTCTTCCTCCTCCGTCTTCTTCCTTCTTCCTCTTCCTCTCTCTTCCTTCTTCCCTCCTTTCTTCCTTCCTCTTTCTTCCTTCCTCTTTCTTCCTTCCTCTTTCTTCCTTCTTCTTTCCCATCATTGCCGGGAAAATCGGCCGATTTTGTTTCCAACTTTACCAATAAAAAAAATGTGCCAAAACCCCGAAAAACGGCCGACCAATTAACCCACTAACGGTGTGAAAATCGGCCAATTTTTGCCCCGTCTATGGCCTGCATAACGATTAGAAAATCAAACGAATATTCTTGAAATGCAAATTCTCGAACGAAAATCTACACGTGTATGGCCTGCATTAAGGCGGAGTGTAAACTGTGTATATTTCTGTCAACGTAACAATTTTGTAGCTTTCTTTTTTTTTCTTCCATTGGTTGCATCATCATGTCATGGATGTAATAATCACATTTGTCTCAGCCATCTGCAGCAACAACTGTAGCAGAATGTGTTCAGGGCTGCCTCCTCCGATGCATCTGCTGGGATCATTGTCATCCTCACTGACAGAGCTCTTCTCATCTATTATATTTCAAGAAAACTTGGAGTTTGCGTACGCATTCACAGCGCCAAATTCGTGTAAACCAGTCCCCTCCGCAGCAGTACCCCCTCCCCCGTTCCTCCTCTCCCTTGCCAGTCTGTTCTTATAGGACGTATGGGTGAGGCTTTATCTTCAGGTCAAGTGTGTACTGTGCAACCTCCCTCTCATGCTGCATTGTGCATTGGTTGGACTGTCTGAGATCGAAGGCCATTCAGAAGATAACAAAAAAAGCAGGATAGTCAGATGTGACGGATGGATGGATGCAGGAATGAAACGCAGGCAACATTCCGGGCAAAGCAGCAGATTATTTATTACAAATAATACGTTTAGGCCGGTGCTTTTTTAACTTGGACTGCAGAGGTGGAAAGGTGGCACCACCTGGAAACATGCCCATTGGGGTCACTGGGGGTCGCACTGCAACCATAAGCTGGACACTTGGCTTGTAATCGCAGTGTGGTCCCTCCATAGAAAACTGCCGTTCGGCAAAATAACAGGTTTTAGGACCGTGTGTGTGTATATTGCCAAATGTATTGCCCCCGTCGTGATTCAGGTGTTCCAATCCCCTCCATATCATGTGATTCAGGTGTTACAATCCCCTCCATATCATGTGATTCAGGTGTCCCAATCCCCTCCATATCATGTGATTCAGGTGTCCCAATCCCCTCCATATCATGTGATTCAGGTGTTCCAATCCCCTCCCAATCATGTGATTCAGGTGTTCCAATCCCCTCCATGGACACAGGTGTATACAATCCATCCCCTAGGCATGCAGACTGCTTCTACAAACATTGGTGAAAGAATGGGTCGCTCTCAGGAGCTCAGTGACTCCAAGCGTGGTCCCGTGATAGGTTGTCACCTGGGCAATAAGTCCATCCGTGACATTTCCTGGCTACTAAATATTCCACGCTCAACTGTTAGTGGGATTATAACAAAGTGGAAGCAACTGGGAACAACAGCCACTCAGCCACCAAGTGGTCGGCCACGTCACATGACAGGGCGGGGTCAGCGCATGCTGAAGCGCACAGTGCGCAGAAGTCGCCAACTGTCTGCAGAGTCAATAGCTAAAGACCTCCAAACTTGGTGTGGCCTTCAGATGAGCCCAACAACAGTGCGTAGAGAGCTTCATGGAATGGGTTTCCATGGCCGAGCAGCTGCATCCAAGCCTTCCATCACCAAGTGCAATGCAAAGCGTCGGATGCCGTGGTGTAAAGCACGCCGCCACTGGACTCTAGAGCAGGGGAAACGTGTTCTCTGGAGTGACCAATCACGCTTCTCTGGCAATCCGATGGACGTGTCTGGGATTGGCGGTTGCCAGGAGAACGGTACTTGCCTGACTGCATTGTGCCCAGTGTACAGTTTGGTGGAGGGGGGATTATGGTGTGGGGTTGTTTTTCAGGGGTTGGGCTTGGCCCCCAAGTTCCAGCGAAGGGAACTCTTAAGGCATCAGCATACCAAGACATTTTGGACAATTTCATGCTCCCAACTTTGTGGGAAGAGTTTGGGGATGGCCCCTTCCTGTTCCAACATGACTGCCCACCAGTGCACAAAGCAAGGTCCATAAAGACATGGAGGAGCCAGTTTGGGGTGGAGGAACTTGACTGTCCTGCACAGAGTCCTGACCTCAACCCCATAGAACACCTTTGGGATGAATTAGAGCGGAGACTGCGAGCCAGGCCTCCTCCCCCGACATCAGTGCCTGACCTGACAAATGTGCTTCTGGAAGAATGGTCCAACCTTCCCATAGACACCCTCCTAAACCTTGTGGACGGCCTTCCCAGAAGAGTTGAAGCTGTTATAGCTGCAAAGGGCGGGGCCAACTCAATATTGAACCCTACGGACTAAGACTGGGGGGCCATTAAAGGTCATGTGGGTGGAAAGGGGGGGCCAACTCAATATTGAACCCTACGGACTAAGACTGGGGGGGCCATTAAAGGTCATGTGCGGGGAAAGGGCGGGGCCAACTCAATATTGAACCCTACGGACTAAGACTGGGGGGGGCCATTAAAGGTCATGTGTATGGAAAGGGCGGGGCCAACTCAATATTGAACCCTACAGACTAAGACTGGGGGGCCATTAGAGGTCATGTGTGTGGGAAGGGCGGCCGACCAATACTTTTGACTAGTGTATGTATGTGTGTGTGTATGTGTGTATATATATATATATAATTTTTTTTTTTTTGTATACTTGTATCTATCTTTTTTTTTTTTAATTCCCTTTCCAGTTATGTTTTCCAAAATTTCTGCTTCTGATATGGCATTCATGAGACAAAGTTGCATTCTCCAATAAGACAGCCCAGCAACACCTGCATGCTTGAAGGTACCCTGTGTATGTCAGACTACGCCAGATTGCTGGAGCAGGCAGCGTGTGTAGTCTGATCTCCCCGTCTGTTTCAGGGCAGCAGCTATTTTACGGGTCTGCGGAAAGCTGTTGCTCTTCTTTGCCACCAGCTGGCTGCAAGCGGTATGCCTCAAATATTCATGTGGAATTCTTTTTATTTTTTTTACTCTTTACTCCATTAACCATTTCCCATCCAGCCCATGTATATAAACGGCCGAACGGTGGCAGTGCAGGGGCAGGTTGCCGTTCATAAATGGCGCCCACCATCTTGGACTGTGCGCGCTCCCTGGGAGGTCCCGATCATGTGATCAATGATTGGCCAATCAGTGATCACATGAATAGGAGTAAGCAAGATGTTACCTCTGACATCATTGCTTACTACGTGTGAAATCTGTGAATGATCACAGAGATCACATGGTACAGGGCCATTCACAACAGCCTTGTACCATGTGACAAGCTGTGACTAATCACAGCTCACACAGTATTTCTCTTAAAATTTGCCTGGGTAGGAAGGGGGTGAAAGTGTCCGGACTGGAAGGGGGTGAAAGCGTCCGGACTGGAAGGGGGTGAAAGCGTCCGGACTGGAAGGGGGTGAAAGCGTCCGGACTGGAAGGGGGTGAAAGCGTCCGGACTGGAAGGGGGTGAAAGCGTCCGGACTGGAAGGGGGTGAAAGCGTCCGGACTGGAAGGGGGGGAAAGCGTCCGGAGTGGAAGGGGGGGAAAGCGTCCGGAGTGGAAGGGGGTGAAAGCGTCCGGACTGGAAGGGGGTGAAAGCGTCCGGACTGGAAGGGGGGGAAAGCGTCCGGACTGGAAGGGGGGGAAAGCGTCCGGACTGGAAGGGGGGGAAAGCGTCCGGACTGGAAGGGGGTGAAAGCGTCCGGACTGGAAGGGGGTGAAAGCGTCCGGACTGGAAGGGGGTGAAAGCGTCCGGACTGGAAGGGGGTGAAAGCGTCCGGACTGGAAGGGGGTGAAAGCGTCCGGACTGGAAGGGGGTGAAAGCGTCCGGACTGGAAGGGGGTGAAAGCGTCCGGACTGGAAGGGGGTGAAAGCGTCCGGACTGGAAGGGGGGAAAAGCGTCCGGACTGGAAGGGGGTGAAAGCGTGCGGACTGGAAGGGGGGGGGGGGTGAAAGCGTGCGGACTGGAAGGGGGGGGGGGAGCGTCCGGACTGGAAGGGGGGGGGGAAGCGTCCGGACTGGAAGGGGGGGGAAGCGTCCGGACTGGAAGGGGGGGAAAGCGTCCGGACTGGAAGGGGGTGAAAGCGTCCGGACTGGAAGGGGGTGAAAGCGTCCGGACTGGAAGGGGGTGAAAGCGTCCGGACTGGAAGGGGGTGAAAGCGTCCGGACTGGAAGGGGGTGAAAGCGTCCGGACTGGAAGGGGGTGAAAGCGTCCGGACTGGAAGGGGGTGAAAGCGTCCGGACTGGAAGGGGGTGAAAGCGTCCGGACTGGAAGGGGGTGAAAGTGTCCGGACTGGAAGGGGGGAAAAAGCGTCCGGACTGGAAGGGGGTGAAAGCGTGCGGACTGGAAGGGGGGGGGGGTGAAAGCGTGCGGACTGGAAGGGGGGGGGGGGAGCGTGCGGACTGGAAGGGGGGGGGGGAGCGTCCGGACTGGAAGGGGGTGAAAGCGTCCGGACTGGAAGGGGGGGAAAGCGTCCGGACTGGAAGGGGGGGAAAGCGTCCGGACTGGAAGGGGGGGAAAGCGTCCGGACTGGAAGGGGGGGAAAGCGTCCGGACTGGAAGGGGGGGAAAGCGTCCGGACTGGAAGGGGGGGGGGAAGCGTCCGGACTGGAAGGGGGGGGGGAAGCGTCCGGACTGGAAGGGGGGGGGAAGCGTCCGGACTGGAAGGGGGGGGGGAAGCGTCCGGACTGGAAGGGGGGGGGGGAAGCGTCCGGACTGGAAGGGGGGGGGGGAAGCGTCCGGACTGGAAGGGGGGGGGGGGAAGCGTCCGGACTGGAAGGGGGGGGGGGAAGCGTCCGGACTGGAAGGGGGGGGAAAGCGTCCGGACTGGAAGGGGGGGGGGAAAGCGTCCGGACTGGAAGGGGGGGGGGAAAGCGTCCGGACTGGAAGGGGGGGGGAAAGCGTCCGGACTGGAAGGGGGGGGGGGAAAGCGTCAGGACTGGAAGGGGGGGGGGGGGGGGAAAGCGGAAAGCGTCCGGACTGGAAGGGGGGGGGGGGAAGCGTCTGGACTGGAAGGGGGGGGGGGAAAGTGTCCGGACTGGAAGGGGGGGGGAAGCGTCTGGACTGGAAGGGGGGGGGGGAAAGCGTCTGGACTGGAAGGGGGGGGGAAAGCGTCCGGACTGGAAGTTGTTAATAGAAATATTTTTATTCTTTTACTTCAGATTATAATAAATAATAATAATATTTTTGGGAAAAGTGTGTTTTGGGTCCCTTAGGGCTGGTTCTGTGTTTTTAGTCTGTGAGGTTCCTGTGGGATCAGCAGAATAAATACAGAGGTAGGATGTAGAGAAGCCAGAACCCCCCCCCCCCCTCCGGTGTAATCAGATGAGTGGGCATGAAGAAAGGGCAGTTGATGGAGAGCTCCCATGGCACACATTTTCTCCATGTCAGGAATTCATTTCATGGATCATCGAGGCGTTTTCTAGGTAATGACACACTAATCAGAGGAACGCAGGTGAAGGGACTTCTGGGAAATGGGATCTTGTAGAGGGCTGGCAGGCCGGCCGGGATACCAGTGATCCGTATAAAGGAGCAACTGCGTCATCCAATTCTTCTCCAACCCACGCAGTTCAGCCGGGTCCAATGGAAGTCTCGGATGAAGTCATGTGACCTGCGGACTGGGTCCGGGACTTCATTAGTAGCTAAAGGCCATGTCCACATTTTTTAATTGTATATAACATTTCTGGCTCTGGATCGCTCTTCATCTCCCCTCTGAAGTGCCCCACACAGACCACTCTGTGACCCAGCACCAGCCCAACATCATTCAGCCCACTTCCTGTGAGCCCAGGGTGTGCCCCCATTGACACCCTGGGCTCACAGGAAGTGGGCTGAATGATGTGGGCATCCAAACATGCTTCGGGGGAGGGGGGCATCCAGACATGCTACGGGGGGGGGGCATCAAGCCATGCTTGGGGGGGCATTCTGCCATTCTACAGAGGACATCCCGCCATGCTATGGGGGCATCCAGACATGCTATGGGGGGGCATCAAGCCATGCTTTGGGGGAATCCAGCCATGCTACAGAGTGCATCCAGCCATGCTATGGGGGGGGGGAGATCCAGCCAAGCTATGGGGGAGGGGGGCATCCAGCCATGCTACGGGGGGGGGGGGGGAGATCCAGCCATGCTATGGGGGGGGGGGGGCATCCAGGTATACTGCAAAGGACATCCAGCCATGCTATGGGGGCATCCAGACATGCTATGGGGGAGGGGGGCATCAAGCCATGCTTTAGGGGAATCCAGCCATGCTACCGAGGACATCCAGCCATGCTACGGGGGGGCATCCAGGTATGCTGCAAAGGGCATCAAGCCATGCTATGGGGGTCATCAAGCCATGCTATGGGGGGGGGGGGGGGGGGGGCAACCAGCCATGTTATGGGTGGGCATCCAGCCATGTTATGGGTGGGCATCCAGTCATGCTACGGGGGCATCCAGTCATGCTACGGGGGGCATCCAGCCATGCTACAGAGTGCATCCAGCCATTCTACAGGGGGCATGCAGCCATGTTCCGGGGGGCCATCCAGCCATCCTTTGGGGGAGCATCTAGGCATCCAGCCTGCTACAAGATGGATCCAGTCATGCTGCGGGGGGCATCCAGTCAAGCTATTGGGGACTTCCAGTCAACCCAGCAAAGCACGATCCAATTTGCTCCTGCAGGGGAAACAAATTCCTTCCTGACCCCCTGAGAGGCAATCGGATATTCCCGGGATCACCTTTCCCTGTACATGTAAAGTTATTTGCTATTATTTGCCCTTTAAAGCAATCTGGAATATGAATTTCCTGTGTAGAAAATACCAAGCGCCCTCCAGTCTCCTGCAGACCAGTTCTGACAAGTGAACAGTAGGTGGCGCCGATGCAGTAAATCGCTGTGCTGCCATTCTTCTGGGTAAACTAGCTCAGCGACAAAGATGCATTGCTCAGGAATCCTATGAAGCAGCAGAAAAACTATTCTGTAAATGTAGCAAAACACTGTGAAAGGCACTGATGACGTGTAGAGTACAGTGACTAATAGAATTCCTAACAATACCGATCAATCAGGTTCATTCACATCAGTGTACAGCTATCAGAACGTTGCAGCGTGACCTTTGGCTTTGCCTTTGACAATTTTAAAAATTGCCACGCCCTTTTATCTCATTCATAAATTTTTTTTTTTTTTGTTTTGTTTTGTTTTTTTCTTAGTAACAACATTAAATCTGATCCTGACACTCGAGGATCTGTCTATAAAACATTTGTCGCACGCATGTCAGGTGCGTTGGTGCAAGTTGAATGAAATGTCCCATAATTTTTCTAAGAGATGAATGCCTGTATTGTCATCTCCATCTAGTGGCCAAAATGCAGTATAGTTTTCTGAAATACGTCTGCGAAAAACTGTACTGCATTTTTGCCGCTAGATGGAGCTGATGAGACAGGAATTAGTCTCTTTAAAAAAAAATTTAAAATACGGAGCAATTTTGTTCAGCTTTTGCAAATGTTTCTGCCACAAATAAATCCCGGTTACAATACGCCCGGCAACACCTTGACACGCCTCACCGGGCTTTTTTTGTGGCGTCGGCGCAGTAAAGTCTTCTTTCTGACAACTCGGCCATGCAGCTCATTTTTGTTCAAGTATCGTCGTATTGTGCTCCTTGAAACAACTACGCCGTCCTTATTCCAGAGCAGCCTGGATTGCTCCTGAGGTCGCCTGTGGGGGGTTTTCTTTGTATCCCGAGCAATTCTTCTGGCAGTTGTGGCTGCAATCTTCATTGTTCTACCTCAGGGGCGGACTGACAACTCATGGGGCCCCTGGGCAATAGGGGATCATGGGGCCCCTGTGTCCTTGCCCAAACTCAAAAAAGCCTATGAAAAAGGTACCAGGGGAATCTCATGGGGCCCCCTACTGACCCCGGGCCCTCAGGCAGTGCCCGAGTTTCCAAATTGTTAGTCTGCCCCTGGTCTACATGACCTTGGCTTGGTATCAAGAGATCCCCGAACTTTCTGATTCTTAATAAATTGAACAGTACTGATTGGCCTATTCAGGGCTTTGGATATCTTTTTATGTCCTTTTCCATCTTTATAAAGTTCCATTACCTTGTTACGCAGGTCTTTTGACAGTTCTTTTCTGCTCCCCATGGCTCAGTGTCTAGCCTGCTCATTGCATCCACGTAAGAGCGAACAAACTCATTGACTATTTATACACTAATGGTCATTTAAAGAGACACAGATGTGGGAAATGAATCTAACTGCCATTGTACCCTGTGTGTGTCCCCTGTACCAAGGTCAATCATTCCAGGGGGTGGAGACTTCTGATCCTGGGGGCGGAGACTTTTGATCTAGGCCAATTGTGGGATCTCTGTTATCATTAGGATTTATAAAGGAGCCGATCTACTATGTGAAAATAAATGGCTTCATATCATCGCTATCCTTTGCTTCCCCGCTGCCCTATAGTAGAACTACTGCTACAGGGCGGCAGGGTTGCGCAAAATTATATATATATACATGCATGTCCTGGTAGGGGGGCCCCATGAGATGCCCTGGTACCTTTCATAGGCTTTTTTGGGTGTGGGGGAGGACACAGGGGCCCCATGATCCCCTATTGCCCGGGGGTCCCATGAATATTCAGTCCGCCCCTGCACGTGTATATATATATACATGATTTTGCACTTCCGGGTAGGGGGAGCGCGTGTTTGGCGGCTACGGATGTCGATCACCGGGACCCAGCTGGAGATTCCCCGTGCTGAGAAACGGTGACAGGGGAGAGACCTGTGTGTAAACCACAGATCTCTCCCCTGTCGGCAAGGACATGCTGCTTTGTATCTCTCTGCACTGCTTGTCTCCCTAGTAAAAAACACACAGCACACAGTTAACCCTTTGATCGCCCCAGATTTTAACCCCTTCCTGCCCAGTGCCATTAGTACAGTGTCAGTGCATTTTATTAGCACCGATCACTGTATTGGTGTCACTGGGGATGTCAGTGACACCAAGTCAGTTCCCCCCCCCCCCCCAGTGTCAGAATGCAGTCCCTCTATAAGTTGCTAATCACCGCTATTAAAGTATAAAAAAAAAAAATCCCAGTATATATACCGCCATTTGTAAATGCTATAATGTTCACGTAAACCAATTAATTTCCACGTATCGGGATTTTTATTTTAGCAAAGACACGGAGCGGAATGCATTTTAGTCAAAATTTATGACGAAATTTGATTTATTTAATTTATTTTTTACTGGACGTGTTTTATAGCAAAAAGTCAAAAATATTGTTTTTTTTTTTTTTTATAAATTGTCGGTTTCTTTTTGTATATAGCTCAAAAAATTAAAACCGCACAGGCGATCCAATACCACCAGAAGAAAGCTCTATTTGTGGGAAAAAAAGGACGTAAATTTCATTTGGGTGCAGCGTCGCATGACCGTGCAATTGTCAGTTAAAGTAATGTTGCTCCGTAATGCAAAAAATGGAAGGAAGGAGGGGGGGAATCCTCTGGAGGGCTGGGGGGGGGGAATCCTCTGGGAGGGCGGGGGGGGGGGGGCGGGAATCCTCTGGAGGGCGAGATGGGGGGGAATCCTCTGGAGGGCGAGGTGGGGGGAATCCTCTGGAGGACGAGGTGGGGGGGGGGAATCCTCTGGAGGACGAGGGGGCGGGAATCTTCTGGAGGGCTGGGGGGGGAATCCTCTGGAGGGAGAGGGGGCGGGAATCTTCTGGAGGGCTGGGGGGGGGGCATCCTCTGGAGAGAGAGAGGGGGCGGGAATCCTCTGGAGGGCTGGGGGGGGGAATCCTCTGGAGGGAGAGGGGGGGGAATCCTCTGGAGGGCTGGGGGGGGGAATCCTCTGGAGGGCGAGTGGGGAAGCCTCTGGAGGGGGAGGTGGGGGGGAATCCTCTGAGAGGGCGGGGGGGGCGGGAATCCTCTGGAGGGCGAGGTGGGGGGGAATCCTCTGGAGGGCGAGTGGGGAAGCCTCTGGAGGGGGAGGTGGGGGGGAATCCTCTGAGAGGGCGGGGGGGGCGGGAATCCTCTGGAGGGCGAGGTGGGGGGGAATCCTCTGAGAGGGCGGGGGGGGCGGGAATCCTCTGGAGGGCGAGGTGGGGGGGAATCCTCTGGAGGACGAGGTTGGGGGGGAATCCTCTGGAGGACGAGGGGGGGAAGCCTCTGGAGGCAGAGGGGGCGGGAATCTTCTGGAGGGCTGGGGGGGGGGGAATCCTCTGGAGGGAGAGGGGGCGGGAATCCTCTGGAGGGCTGGGGGGGGGGGGAATCCTCTGGAGGGCTGGGGGGCGGGAATCCTCTGGAGGGCTGGGGGGGGGGGGAATCCTCTGGAGGGAGAGGGGGCGGGAATCCTCTGGAGGGCGAGAGGGGGAATTCTCTGTAGGGAGAGGGGGCGGGAATCCTCTGGAGGGCTGGTGGGGGGAATCCTCTGGAGGGCGAGTGGGGAAGCCTCTGGAGGGGGAGGGGTTCAATATAAGACCATTTTTAGGCATCATCAGTCAGATTTTCACCATCAATGCCAAAATGTCACCATTTCTGCGAGGGGAGGGAGACTTTGGAGCACAGCTCTACCTGCATTTTGTGCGACACCGATGTGGTTCAGAGTTTGCAGAGTTTTCTGTGCGAATTCCGCACCACATCAGAATCGCACCCCGTTCATGTGAACCGCTGCGGGTGTGTATGTTAACAACACCTCAAAATCGGTGCGCAAAACGCGGTGCGATGTGCAGAATCGGATCCCATAGGTGTGAATACCCGTGCGATCCGGTTCTAGTGCGGACCCAAAAAAAGCGTCCACGTTTTTGGTGCGATTAGAGTCATACAAAATGTACGACTCCGATCGCACCGCACACAAATCACATGTGATTTGCACAGGAATGCAGTGCGGTTCCATGTACCGCACCGCATGTATGTGAACCCGGGCTGACTGAACACCGTCTGTTCTCTGCTATCTCGGAGTGTTCTTATCAGGGGCGGACTGACAACTCATGGGGCCCTCGGGCAATAAAGGATCATGGGGCCCCTGTGTCCTTGCACAAACTCAAAAAAGCCTATGAAAAAGGTACCAGGGGCATCTCATGGGGCCCCCTACTGACCCCGGGCCCTCGAGTTTCCAAATGGTCAGTCCGCCCCTGGTTCTGATGATACACGCCGGGGTTTGGTTAGGTATTCCGTGATCCGGCGTCCTCCGTGTTCTCGGCACGCATTAATCAGCGCTGTGTCATGTATGTTGCGTCATTGGTGAACGCAGAGGAACTTTACGACCTCTTACCACCTAACTGCTGTGGAATTTCCAGTCGCACGAGCCGGGACTTGTCTCCAGTGTGTCAGTTCTGTAATGGCCGCTTAGTAACCAGCGAGGTGAGTTTGCCGGTGACTGGACTAGCTTGCATCGCCGGCTCCTAGCGTGTTCTTGGTGACGGTATTCTGGATCATGTAACAAAAATGGAAATTGAAGTGTCGCACCGCTGCTGAGAGGTCCGCGTCCAACTCTATCGCACCGCCGCTGAGAGGTCCGCGTCCAACTCTATCGCACCGCCGCTGAGAGGTCCGCGTCCAACTCTATCGCACCGCCGCTGAGAGGTCCGCGTCCAACTGTATCGCACCGCCGCTGAGAGGTCCGCGTCCAACTCTATCGCACCGCCGCTGAGAGGTCCGCGTCCAACTCTATCGCACCGCCGCTGAGAGGTCCGTGTACAACTCTATCGCACCGCCGCTGAGAGGTCCGCGTACAACTCTATCGCACCACTGCTGAGAGGTCCGCATTCAACTTTATCGCATCGCCGCTGAGAAGTCCGCGTACAACTTTATCGCATCGCCGCTGAGAGGTCCGCGTACAACGTTATCGCACCGCTGCTGAGAGGTCCGCGTACAACGTTATCGCACCGCCGCTGAGAGGTCCGCGTACAACGTTATCGCACCACTGCTGAGAGGTCCGCGTACAACGTTATCGCACCACTGCTGACAGGTCCGCGTACAACGTTATCGCACCACTGCTGAGAGGTCCGCGTACAACGTTATCGCACCACCGCTGAGAGGTCCGCGTACAACGTTATCGCACCGCCGCTGAGAGGTCCGCGTACAACGTTATCGCACCGCCGCTGAGTGGTCCGCGTACAACGTTATCGCACCGCCGCTGAGAGGTCCGCGTACAACGTTATCGCACCACTGCTGAGAGGTCCGCGTACAACGTTATCGCACCACCGCTGAGAGGTCCGCGTACAACGTTATCGCACCACCGCTGAGAGGTCCGCGTACAACGTTATCGCACCACCGCTGAGAGGTCCGCGTACAACGTTATCGCACCACCGCTGAGAGGTCCGCGTACAACTTTATCGCACCACCGCTGAGAGGTCCGCGTACAACTTTATTATAACAGTGATCATCATAAAAGTGATTGATTGCTTATAACCGTGATTGTCACTAAAAGTGATTGCTTATAACAGTGATCGTCACTGTTATAAGCACTCATAATAGTAGTGTAGTAGTATTAACACCCTAATCTTAAAAAAATAAAGAATAAATAAATAATAGGAAGACAATCAATAAAATATTAACCGCTAACCCAAACAACACCCCCTAATCCTGACCCTGACCCTTAGTTGCAGTGCGATTTTTCCAGGCAACTTGACTACTACTTTGAAGTGACTTTCAGGTAATCTTCCTGTCATGTCGGATCCAAATCACATCAATATAGACGAGGATCCGACTTGGAGGCGACTTCTATTAAAGTCTATGGGCACAAGTCGGATAGACGACGCCTCGAAGTAGTGCGGAAACCTTTTCTTTTTTTTTTTGTTTTACAAACGATTTTATTGTACATGAGTAGATAGTAAAACAACAGCACAGTATGAAAGTGATATTGTCAACAAAAATAAGGCACATTTGAAATGTACAATACATAAAAGTATATTAACATAAAAAAGAAGATCGAGGGAAAAAAGGAAGTTATGAGTGCATGAGATACATAAATGATAAAATAGATTGAGTGATACGTCTATCAACAATACATGTCAGCCAATCTTTACCGGGGATGTTGCCAATCATGTAATAAATGTCTACAATCCTTCCATGACTCCCATTTTTTATCCAGTAGGGTATAATGAATACGTTCCATAAGCATCACA
The DNA here is from genome assembly GCF_062004578.1 of Staurois parvus. Taxonomy (NCBI): domain Eukaryota; kingdom Metazoa; phylum Chordata; class Amphibia; order Anura; family Ranidae; genus Staurois; species Staurois parvus. The sequence goes on along the minus strand of NW_028319536.1, from coordinate 333,143 downwards.
GCGTCAATTCTCTGTAAAACGGAGTCCAAGGGTACAACATTGGACCGCCAATGCAGGGCAATGGACCATAAAGTGGCAATACATAATGTATGTAGCAATCTCAGAGTGGCATCAGGGACCCCTGGGATATGAACCCCCCAATAAACAGGTCTGTATGGACAATCGTATCGGGTTGCCCGATAGTGAGGTAGCCATCTCGGATATCTTACGCCAGATCAAAGATATGTTCGGGCAGTCCCAAAATATATGGACCAGAGTACCTGTACGGCCACAGCCCCGGAAACATAAAGGGGATGTTTGTGGAAACAATGTATGTAGTCTGGACGGGGTATAATACCATCTGCTTAAGGGCCGTCTCACGAACCGAAAGAGATCTATTATTATTATTTCAGGTACTTCTATAGCGCCGTCACGTTACGCAGCACTTTACATATATATTGTACATTCACATCAGTCCCCGCCCCCGAGGAGCGTACAATCTAAGGTCCCTAACCCTCAAGGGGCGTACAATCTAAGGTCCCTAACCCTCAAGGGGCGTACAATCTAAGGTCCCTAACCCTCAAGGGGCGTACAATCTAAGGTCCCTAACCCTCAAGGGGCGTACAATCTAAGGTCCCTAACCCTCAAGGGGCGTACAATCTAAGGTCCCTAACCCTCAAGGGGTGTACAATCTAAGGTCCCTAACCCTCAAGGGGCGTACAATCTAAGGTCCCTAACCCTCAAGGGGCGTACAATCTAAGGTCCCTAACCCTCAAGGGGCGTACAATCTAAGGTCCCTAACCCTCAAGGGGCGTACAATCTAAGGTCCCTAACCCTCAAGGGGCGTACAATCTAAGGTCCCTCACCCTCAAGGGACGTACAATCTAAGGTCCCTAACCCTCAAGGGGCGTACAATCTAAGGTCCCTAACCCTCAAGGGGCGTACAATCTAAGGTCCCTAACCCTCAAGGGGCGTACAATCTAAGGTCCCTAACCCTCAAGGGGCGTACAATCTAAGGTCCCTAACCCTCAAGGGGCGTACAATCTAAGGTCCCTAACCCTCAAGGGGCGTACAATCTAAGGTCCCTCACCCTCAAGGGGCGTACAATCTAAGGTCCCTAACCCTCAAGGGGCGTACAATCTAAGGTCCCTAACCCTCAAGGGGCGTACAATCTAAGGTCCCTAACCCTCAAGGGGCGTACAATCTAAGGTCCCTAACCCTCAAGGGGCGTACAATCTAAGGTCCCTAACCCTCAAGGGGCGTACAATCTAAGGTCCCTAACCCTCAAGGGGCGTACAATCTAAGGTCCCTCACCCTCAAGGGGCGTACAATCTAAGGTCCCTAACCCTCAAGGGGCGTACAATCTAAGGTCCCTAACCCTCAAGGGGCGTACAATCTAAGGTCCCTAACCCTCAAGGGGCGTACAATCTAAGGTCCCTAACTCACATTCATACATACACACATTAGGGACAATTTAGACAGGATCCAATTCACCTACCAGCATGTCTTTGGAGTGTGGGAGGAAACCGAGATCTAGAGCTCTTGCATATATTATCCACCATGGAATCCCAATCCTCATCCGAAAAAGTGATACCACAGTCCTCCTCCCACCTTCGTCTGTATAAAAGGGGAGCATGAAAAAGACAGATCAAAAATTGGTGATAAAGAACTGAAATAAGACCCCTGCCTCTGGGAGAGTCACGGCTGATACGCTCAAAAAAAGAGATCGGAGAAGACGGGGTAAGGCCGAAGTGCGCATTAAAAAAGTGCCTAATCTGTCTATAACGAAGGTACTCGCGAAGAGGGACATCAAATAACACGCGCAGCATATCGAAGGTAATGTAAGATCCTCCTCTTTGGAAGTCAGATAATCTGATAAAGGATCGATCATACCACCAACGAAATATGTGAGGGGAAGAAAAGGCTACAACAAAAGTAGGATCACCAAAAAATGAGACACCTGGGGGAATAGGAGAGACTAAACTCAATTTAGCCTTGTATTTGCGGAAACCTTTTCTAAAGTCGGTGCGACTTCAGTAGTGCGAATTAAGACGGCTCTCATTGACTAACATGGGATTTCACATGTCATGCGACTTGGGGGAGGGGGGGGGGTCTCACAAGTCAGATCCCAAGTCACAGCAGTGTGAACCGAGCCTTACTGTAACAAAAATAAACAAAAATAACAAAGAAATAAAAGCTGTTTGAATTAATATTATTATTGTCATTTATTATTGTTGTTATTAATAATACAGCCTGTATTTTTCTTGTGGTGACCTGTGGGGGGTTTCTTTGTATCCCGGACAATTCTTCTGGCAGTTGTGGCTGCAATCTTCCTTGGTCTCCCTGACCTTGGCCTGGTATCAGGAGATCCCCGAACTTTCCACATCTTAATAGGAGATGTAACAGCACTGATTGGCATATTCAAGGCTTTGGACATCTTTTTATGTCCTTTTCCATCTTTATACATTACCTTGTTACGCAGGACCTTTGACAGTTCTTTTCTGCTCCCCATGGCTCAGTATCTAGCCTAGTCAGTGCTTCCACGTAAGAGCTAACAAACCCATTGACTATTTATACACTGACACTGATTGTAATTTAAAAAGCCACAGATGTGGGACATTAACCTCTAATTGGCATTGTAACCCGTGTGTGTCGCCTTGTGTGTCTGTACCAAGGCCGAACATTCCAGGGGGCGGGGACTTCTGATCCTGGGGGGCGGGGACTTCTGATCCTGGGGGCGCGGAGACTTCTGATCCTGGGGGGCGGAGACTTCTGATCCTGGGGGCGCGGAGACTTCTGATCCTGGGGGGCGGAGACTTCTGATCCTGGGGGGCGGAGACTTCTGATCCTGGGGGGCGGAGACTTCTGATCCTGGGGGGCGGAGACTTCTGATCCTGGGGGGCGGAGACTTCTGATCCTGGGGGGCGCGGAGACTTCTGATCGGGGGGGATGCGGAGACTTCTGATCGGGGGGACGCGGAGACTTCTGATCCTGGGGGCGCGGAGACTTCTGATCCTGGGGGCGCGGAGACTTCTGATCCTGGGGGCGCGGAGACTTCTGATCCTGGGGGCGCGGAGACTTCTGATCGGGAGGACGCGGAGACTTCTGATCGGGGGGACGCGGAGACTTCTGATCCGGGGGGACGCGGAGACTTCTGATCCGGGGGGACGCGGAGACTTCTGATCCGGGGGGACGCGGAGACTTCTGATCCTGGGGGGGCGGAGACTTCTGATCCTGGAGGCGCGGAGACTTCTGATCCGAGGGGACGCGGAGACTTCTGATCCGAGGGGACGCGGAGACTTCTGATCCGAGGGGACGCGGAGACTTCTGATCCGAGGGGACGCGGAGACTTCTGATCTGGGCCATTCCGGTGATTTCTGTTATGATTTAAAAAGGAGCCAAACAACTATTTGATAATAAATGGCTTCACATGATCATCATCCTTCAATAAAAGAGCATTTTTTGGCAGATCAGTCAGATTTTCAATATCAATGCCAAAATTTCACAATTTCTGCCGGGGGAGGAAAACTTTTCAGCACAACTGTGTGTGTGTATATATGTATGTATGTATGTATGTATGTGTGTGTGTATATATATATATATATATAACAACAAATCTCATAAGGTCATCTAACATGTCTGCATTACACAATCCTAAAGATTCCACAACAGAAGATCTTCTAGAGAAATGTACATAAACTCTATTAATGATAACAGGTTAAAAGTTTTAATTTGATTAAATAACAGATATAATAACAGTATAATAATATTATAACTGTATTAAATAAACAATAAAAGAATAAAAAGTAAAAATAATGTGTGTGTGTGTGTGTGTATATATACAGTATATACATACACACATTATTATTTTTTTAATGTTTAATACAATTATATTAGAATTATTTAAAAAAAATATTAAATATCAATATAAATAAAGACGCGGTTGCAGTTGGTGCGCAATTTATGGGGTTGACACAGATGGTGAGTAGGTGTGATATTGCCTCCTCGCTGTCTTTCAAATGCCTCTGAAAACCAATGCGAACTGCTTTGGCAATCTTGCGGCACATGTGAGCGCGGCCCGGAGCGGATTGTCAGATCGGAGGCCAGCTTTAGCTTTATTTTACTTATTGAAAAAAAAAAAAACTGGATCACTAAATGCCTCAGTCTAGGTCACACCTAAGCGTTTTCCGCAGCGTTTTGACCATGATTTCCTATGGGATGGGTTCACATCTCCGCGTTTTCATCCGTTGCGTTTTTTTGGAAAGGGTCGGGGACTTTTTTAAATGCAAACAGTTGCGTTTTTGGTTCTACAGACTTCAATGGGGACGCATGTAGTGCATTTTTTGCTGCGTTTTTGCTGCGTTTTGTGTTTTAATTTGTCTACCAACAAGAAAAAAAACCCCAAAAAACACAAAACACATCAAAACTGCATGTGCAAAACTGCAAAACGCACTGCAGAAATGGATCAAACGCAGACTACATAGGTGTGAACCGCGCCTTAGGGAGGGTTGAGGGGAATTCCAAGTGTTGGCAGGTAGGGGGCAGCAGGTGGAAGTTCCTTTATGGGGACATGTAAAGGTTTCTATACTGGACAGTTATCTGCATGTAACTTGAAAAAAAATCGATGTCGAATCTCGATGGCATTTCAGCTCCTTTGCAGCCTGGATGGTATTGAAATCGTTGCGTTCCGTGCCCGGCGTGTGGCGTTGGCTGATCCGGCCTTTTGAGGAAAGCGCATTGGCTGGGTGGCGAAGGTTCCCGCTCAGCGTGTGGCGTGGGCTGCGCAGAACTATGGCGGCGGATTTTCCACTTCAATAGTTCCATTCCCTCTGCTGTCCCCTGATTCACAGAGTCACGTCTGGAACGCGGTCCCTTATCATGTCTGGAACACAGTCCTTGTCATGTCTGGAACACGGTCCCTTGTCATGTCTGGAACACGGTCCCTTGTCACGTCTGGAACACGGTCCTTGTCACGTCTGGAACACGGTCCTTGTCACGTCTGGAACACGGTCCTTGTCACGTCTGGAACACGGTCCCTTGTCACGTCTGGAGCACGGTCCCTGTCATATCTTCAATACGGTCCTTGTCATGTCTGGACCACGGTCCTTGTCATGTCTGGACCACGGTCCTTGTCCTGTCTGGAACACGGTCCTTGTCACGTCTGGAACACTGTCCCTTGTCACGTCTGGAACACTGTCCCTTGTCACGTCTGGAACAGGCTCCCTTGTCACGTCTGGAACAGGCTCCCTTGTCACGTCTGGAACACGGTCCCTTGTCACGTCTGGAACACGGTCCCTTGTCACGTCTGGAACACGGTCCCTTGTCACGTCTGGAACAGGCTCCCTTGTCACGTCTGGAACAGGCTCCCTTGTCACGTCTGGAACAGGCTCCCTTGTCACGTCTGGAACAGGCTCCCTTGTCACGTCTGGAACACGCTCCCTTGTCACGTCTGGAACACGCTCCCTTGTCACGTCTGGAACACGCTCCCTTGTCACGTCTGGAACACGCTCCCTTGTCACGTCTGGAACACGCTCCCTTGTCACGTCTGGAACACGCTCCCTTGTCACGTCTGGAACACGCTCCCTTGTCACGTCTGGAACACGCTCCCTTGTCACGTCTGGAACACGCTCCCTTGTCACGTCTGGAACACGCTCCCTTGTCACGTCTGGAACACGCTCCCTTGTCACGTCTGGAACACAGTCCCTAATCGGTTGGTAAGGTGGAGGAGTCTAGCGGCAGTCGCTGATTGGTCGGTAAGGTGGAGGAGTCTAGCGGCAGTCGCTGATTGGTCGGTAAGGTGGAGGAGTCTAGCGGCAGTCGCTGATTGGTCGGTAAGGTGAAGGAGTCTAGCGGCAGTCGCTGATTGGTCGGTAAGGTGGAGGAGTCTAGCGGCAGTCGCTGATTGGTCGGTAAGGTGGAGGAGTCTAGCGGCAGTCGCTGATTGGTCGGTAAGGTGGAGGAGTCTAGCGGCAGTCGCTGATCGGTCGGTAAGGTGGAGGAGTCTAGCGGCAGTCGCTGATCGGTCGGTAAGGTGGAGGAGTCTAGCGGCAGTCGCTGATCGGTCGGTAAGGTGGAGGAGTCTAGCGGCAGTCGCTGATCGGTCGGTAAGGTGGAGGAGTCTAGCGGCAGTCGCTGATCGGTCGGTAAGGTGGAGGAGTCTAGCGGCAGTCGCTGATCGGTCGGTAAGGTGGAGGAGTCTAGCGGCAGTCGCTGATCGGTCGGTAAGGTGTTTTATAATTTTTTTTTCACACAAATAGAGCTTTCTTTTGGTGGTATTTAATCACCACTTGGGAGTTTATTTTTTGCTAAATTTAAAAAAAAAAAATTTTTATTATAAAATTTTGCAAACAGGTAATTTTTCCCCTTCACTGATGTGCGTTAGTGAGGCTCCTCCCTCCTGTAGTGGGTGGGGACTGTTGGGCTCCTCCCACAGGTCTGCACTCTCTCCTTGTGCAGGGTGACTGGTCTTGTCTCAACCCCTTCCTTTAGATTTCTGTAGTGGGTGGAGCCTTTTAGGTCCCTCCCACAGCTTTGTTCTCCGTACAGGCTATGCACAGTGATGAGTTCATTGCTACATTTACAAGGTAATATCTGGGTTTGCAAAGAGAAGTTGGTGCTCAGAGTGGATTTATATCCTTATGGAGAAATGAACGTTTTTGTGGCTTTAAATTAATTATGGAAAAAAATAGTTGTGACTTGAGGTTCCCCATCTGTCGGATATGTAGAGATCCCATCATGATACATCCGTGTGATATGCAGAACCGGGTCATTGTGACTGGAATAAATCACAGCGTGCGTGTCCATATATAGCAGTGTTTATATCTTCCTAGGAAAACCGATACAGACGCCCCCCCCCCCCCCCCCCCCGCCGTACAATTCTGGGCTGAGATATTACACAGCAACAAACACCCAGTTGTTGTGATTTATTATTTTTACTGAACTGAAATCAATCCGTGTTTTTTCTATTATTATAAGTAAATATCTACAATAATACATATATTATTATGAAAAGTATTATATTATTTTCGTTGAAAAATCAGCTGAACTTAAATCACTGTCAGATAACATGTAGTTACATAATAGCAATAATTATAATAATAATAATATAATATTAATAAAATAATAATCAGCATTACCATTTTCATAATTTATAAGATTATGATGATGACGATAATAATTTATAATAGGATGATAATAATAATAAAAATTTATTGATGATGATAATTTATAATATGAAAATAATCGTAATAATGTATAATACGATGATAATGTATAATGATAATAATTTATATTATTGATGATAAAAATTATTTATAATGTAATCATAATAATTTAGAAGATAATTATTAGAATAATAGTAATGTATAATGATGATAATAGTCATTTATATTATTGATGCTGATAAAAATTATTTATAATATGATCATAATCATAATAATTTATAATACGATGATAATAATTTATAATAAGATAATAATTTATAATAAGATAATAATGTACAATGATAATTTATATTATTGATTAAAAATTATAATGTAATCATAACAATTTATAAGATAATGTAAAATAATAATTGATATTATTGATGATAAAAATTATTTATTATATAACAATCATAATAATTTATAATAAGATAACAATAATAATAATAATGTATAATGATAATAATTGATATTATTGATGATAAAAATTATTTCTAATATAATAATTTATAAGATAATTATTATAATAGTAATGTATAATGATAATAATTTATTATTGATGCTAAAAATTATTTATAATATAACAATCATAATAATTTATAATAAGATAACAATAATAATAATAATGTATAATGATAATAATTTATATTATTGATGATAAAAATTATTTATAATATCATAATAATTTATAAGATAATTATTATAATAATAGTAATGTATAATGATAATAATTTATTATTGATGCAAAAAATTATTTATAATATAACAATCATAATAATTTATAATAAGATAACAATAATAATAATAATGATAATAATAATTTATATTATTGATGATAAAAATTATTTATAATATAATAATTTATAAGATAATTATTATAATAGTAATGTATAATGATAATAATTTATTATTGATGCTAAAAATTATTTATAATATAACAATCATAATAATTTATAATAAGATAACAATAATAATAATAATGTATAATGATAATAATAATTTATATTATTGATGATAAAAATTATTTATAATATAATAATTTATAAGATAATTATTATAATAATAGTAATGTATAATGATAATAATTTATTATTGATGCAAAAAATTATTTATAATATAACAATCATAATAATTTATAATAAGATAACAATAATAATAATAATGTATAATGATAATAATTTATATTATTGATGATAAAAATTATTTATAATATCATAATAATTTATAAGATTATTATAATAATAGTAATGTATAATGATAATAATTTATTATTGATGCTAAAAATTATTTATAATATAACAATCATAATAATTTATAATAAGATAATAATAATGATAATAATAATTGATATTATTGATGATAAAAATTATTTATAATATCATAATAATTTATAAGATAAATATAATAATAGTAATGTATAATGATAATAATTTATTATTGATGCTAAAAATTATTTATAATATAACAATCATAATAATTTATAATAAGATGATGATAATGTATAATGATGATAATAATAATTTATAAGATAATAATTATAATAATGTATAATGATAATAATTTATATTATTGATGATAAAATGTATCTATAATATAATAATTTATAATAAGATGATAATAGTAATGTATAATGATGATGATAATAATAATTTATATTATTGATGATGATAAAAATGATTTATAATATGACAGAAACAACTGAGTCCTGTCCGTGATACTTTTTTTATTTGCACTAACATAGAATTTTGAGGACAAGCTTTCGGGAAGTGTCCCCTTCTTCAAGGTCCAAGCAGTACTGTACCTTGAAGGGGACACTCCCCGAAAGCTTGTCCTCAAAATTGTATGTTAGTGCAAATAAAAAAAGTATCACGGACAGTACTCAATTGTTTCTGTCACAAATGCACTCATACGGCTACAATCACCTCAAGTTATAATATGATAATTTATATTGTTGATGATGATAAAAATGATTTATAATATGGTAATACTACTAATAATCTATAGTATACTAACAATGATGATATTATTATTATTAAAATTATTATTATCATTATTATATTATAAAATAATCATTTTCGTCACAATAATAATTTATAATATGAAGCTGCTAATGATGATAATGTACGGATTGGCCCCGTATGGGAGGCTCAGCTCTATCGCCCCCTATCAGTGGTCCTGGGCAGGACCATTGTACAGCACTGCTGTGCAGGAAGCAGCCCCTGCGTGTGTACAGTGCCGCCACCATGGTGTCCGGACCAGGGGCGGACTGACTATTTGGAAACTCGGGCACTGCCCGAGGGCCCGCGGTCAGTAGGGGGCCCCATGAGATGCCCCTGGTACCTTTTTCATAGGCTTTTTTGAGTTTGGGCAAGGACACAGGGGCCCCATGATCCCCTATTGCCCAGCGGCCCCATGAGTTGTCAGTCCGCCCCTGTGTACAGATATCGTTGTTCCTGAGCTGTCATGTGACCGATAGCCTAGGCAGAAGACACAATTATTTTCCTGATCATGTGATCTAACAGCAGCTGTAAGGCATGCAAAGGGAATCCATTAGAACCAATCAGAATGTCGCCTTCATTGACCTGTCTAGAGAGCTGATATCTGATTGGTCCCTTGGCCTGCTGTACTTTGCATTGTCGCCGCAAATTCTTCGAAGTGATAATGTTCGCCGCCCTCCACCGCAGTTTTCCGCGCTCGTTACGCACAGATGGCGAGACTTTGCTGGAAAAACCCAAATAGAAGTTTTGCTTTCCCCTTGCTGACCTGAGCGGCAGCGGCGGTGGGCACAGACAATGCGGGGGATTAGCGGGGGAGGAGTGTTTCTTTTTCTTTAGAAAGTCTGTCCACAGCGCTGACCTGACAGAACCTCCCAGATTACAGAGCCAGCCAAACAGAGCAGACACTGAATCCTAATAGAAAGCATCAGCTTGTGTGCACCAAATCCCGGGACGGAGCTGGGCACCTGAATTCTTCTACAGCGTATGCGCCATTGTCGTCCCCCCCTTCATTGTCCCCCTCCCTTCATTGTCCCCCCCTTCATTGTCCCCCCCTTCATTGTCCCCCCCTTCATTGTCCCCCCCTCCCTTCATTGTCCCCCCCTCCCTTTATTGTCCCCCTCCCTTTATTGTCCCCCTCCCTTTATTGTCCCCCTCCCTTCATTGTCCCCCTCCATTTCCCTTCTCCTTCATTGTCCCCCTCCCTTCATTGCCCCCCTTCATTGTCCCCCCTTTCTTTGCCCCCCTTTATTGTCCCCCTCCCTTCATTGCCCCCCTTTCATTGTCCCCCCTTTCTTTGCTCCCCTTGTCCCCCCCATTCATTGTCCCCCCCCTTCATTGCCGTTACATAGAGGGGTGTAGCTGTGAAGTGAACCCACATCTACAGGGGCTGCACGGGTGGGCCGTAACGCAGATATATGTATCCACGGGGAGCTGAGATTCTGTGCTGGGAGCCCGATAAAACGTTTTTCTCATTTATGATAGAGCGGGGAAAGCGTTAGAACCTCTGTCGGGTTTTTATTGCTCGCTTTGTCCCCCTCTGGGGAAAGTCACCCTTGTCTGCGTTGTCACAGCACGGTGGGAAATTCAGCGCCATGTACAGGCTGCTTCCTCTGACATCTGTCTATGAAGGTGCTAATGAGCTGCAGCACTGGGAGCGTACAGCAGGGGGCAGTGGCGGTCATGGGGAAAATCCAAAATCTGGCCCTATTAGTTAATTATCTAATGCCGCTAAGCCCCCTGAAGTCTTGTGACAGCAAAATACATGTGAAGAGCCCACGTGTCCGCGCTCATCCGTGATCCGTGACCTTATACAAAATGAGCGGAGTTTTCTCACGCCATTAATCCTAAAATGTGGACATAAAAAAGAAAATGGAGATTTTTTTTTTAAAGCCTAAAATAGCGATTTCTAAATAAATAATAAGTAATATAAAATAATAATAATGATAAATTATTATAATTATAAATAACAACAACAAAATAATAATAATATTATAATACTACTACTAATAATAAAAGATAATTTATGTTATTATTTTATATTATTTATTAATATATTATTAACACATAATAATAATATTATTATACTACTAATAATAAAAAATATAATAATATATTAACACAAGATAATAATAAATATAAATATTAATAAATAATATAAAATAATAATATATTAACACAAAATAATAATAAATATAAATATTAATAAATAATATAAAATAATAATAATATATTAACACAAAATAATAATAAATATAAATATTAATAAATAATATAAAATAATAATAATATATTAACACAAAATAATAATAAATATAAATATTAATAAATAATATAAAATAATAATATATTAACGCAAAATAATAATAAATATAAATATTAATAAATAATATAAAATAATAATAATATATTAACACAAAATAATAATAAATGTTAATAAATAATATAAAATAATAATAAGGGGGCTCTGGTGGGGACTTTTACATAAGGGTGACTGATGTAAGGGGGACTCTGATGAGAGGTGATAAGAGGGGGCTCTGGTGGAGAACTTGATGTAAAATGGACTCTGATGGGGAGTCCAATGTAAAGGGGAAATCTGGTGGGTACTCTTATGAAAATGGGACTCCAATGTAAGGTGGATTTTAATGGGAGTTTGATGTAAGGGCGTTCTGATGGGAACTCTGATGTTAGGAGGACTGTGATGTAAGGGGGGACTCTGATGAGAACTCTGATGTAAGGGGGGACTCTGATGAGAACTCTGATGTAAGGGGGGACTCTGATGAGAACTCTGATGTAAGGGGGACCTCTGGTTCTTTGCTGTATTTTACTGAAGTGAGCCGTATTTCTTTCAGTGCGATTTGTGTATTTAGTGGATGTTGTTGGCCCCAGACACTGTATAGCATAGGGGATGCAGCGCGGGTACCGGAGCCCCTGCACTCGTGTCTGTCCATCTATAGGGGGCAGTGTCCCGGCTCTCGGGGGGGGGGGGGGGATCCTCTCATGGCGCTCCGTGTCCCGGCTGTCCATTCTCTGACTCCAGATAGACACTGACACTCATCCGATTATCACAAATCCTTCATCTGTCTCTGGTGTCACCGGCAGGAGAAGAGGCTCCTCCCCCATCACATGGACTCTTCCAGCCACCTAATCATGAGAATTGGGCCTTCGGCAGGAGACATGTGGAGTGCAATGTGTATGGGGGGGGGAGGGGGGCCTGGAGTGGAGGACCGGCAATCCCGGCCAGTGCTGGAAGTGTCATCTGTGAGTCCGGTGACACCTTTCCACCTGATCATTCGATAATCCAATTGCTTCCATCGTTCATCTATAGATGGCGGCTCCGATGATCTGTCACTATTCCTATATCCATCCTCACCCAGATATTGTCCAACCGTACGCTGTGTGTGTCTCTGGATCCACTCCCTGCACCGCGCTTTACAACTCCGGTCTTGCACAGGTGTACCGGCTCCTCCCCTTCGGTCCTGCACAGGTGTACCGGCTCCTCCCCTTCGGTCCTGCACAGGTGTACCGGCTCCTCCCCTTCGGTCCTGCACAGGTGTACCGGCTCCTCCCCTTCGGTCCTGCACAGGTGTACCGGCTCCTCCCCTTCGGTCCTGCACAGGTGTACCGGCTCCTCCCCTTCGGTCCTGCACAGGTGTACCGGCTCCTCCCCTTCGGTCCTGCACAGGTGTACCGGCTCCTCCCCTCCGGTCCTGCACAGGTGTACCGGCTCCTCCCCTCCGGTCCTGCACAGGTGTACCGGCTCCTCCCCTCCGGTCCTGCACAGGTGTACCGGCTCCTCCCCTCCGGTCCTGCACAGGTGTACCGGCTCCTCCCCTCCGGTCTTGCACAGGTGTACCGGCTCCTCCCCTCCGGTCTTGCACAGGTGTACCGGCTCCTCCCCTTCAGCCTTGCACAGGTGTACCGGCTCCTCCCCTCCAGTCCTGCACAGGTGTACCGGCTCCTCCCCTCCAGTCCTGCACAGGTGTACCGGCTCCTCCCCTCCAGTCCTGCACAGGTGTATCGGCTCCTCCCCTCCAGTCCTGCACAGGTGTACCGGCTCCTCCCCTTCAGTCTAGCACAGGTATACTGGCTCCTCCCCTCCAGTCTTGCACAGGTGTATATTAGATGCTGCAGCAAGTCAGATAGAGCTTCGCCTCAGTTCCCTCCAGCTGTAATCTGTCTTTATTGCATAGAGAAGCACAGAGACCCGGTTATATTTGCATAACTCCTCTAAAGAGCCAGCCCACTGCTTGCATTAGGGCTAAGAGCTCTTTCTGCAGCAGGATGAAGCACTGTTTCCAGAGAGCTATGTACAGCACCTTGCTGGCCCCTCCCACTAGTTGTAATCTGTTCCTATTACATAGAGAAGCACAGAGACCCGGTTATATTTGCATAACTCCTCCCAAGAGCGAGCCCACTGCTTGCATCAGGACTGAGGGCTCTTGGGAGGAGTACTAAGGCAGGATGCTGTGATGTTTTCATACAGTTATGTACAGCCCCCTGCCGACCCCTCCTACCAGCCATGATCTGCCTGCGTTGTATAGAGAAGCACAGAGACCCAGTGTCACTCTGCCTTTTATTTAATCATTTCATTAGCATGTTGATGAGGGGGAAAGGGAGGAGCCAGGGAAGGCAAACTATGAGTAGACTGAAGGTCAGCATGTCTGCCTCCAGACCCAGAAGAACTACAAGTCCCAGTCCATGGAATGTATAGGGTTCAGCTGGGTCTCTGGGTTCTGTCCGTCCCGGCATGACAAGAAAACACGCGGTGCGGTTTGGAGTTGTCTGGACAGAGCCCACGGGAGCACAGCGTGTTTTATTCCCATGTCACAGAGCCCAGGGGAGCACAGCGTGTTTTATTCCCGTGTTACATGCATGCCGGCAATGACTGGTCTCCGTGTTGTTCCTCGCAGTTCTGTGCGGGGAGTCAGCGGTTGGGTGGTCTCTCCCAGAACACGAGATCTGCAGATTTTCTAGTTCTGTTTGATAGCTGAGCAGATTATAGGCTTGTGCAGGCAGGTGGGGGGTGGCGAGTGCAGCGGGAGAAGGGAGACTCCTCAACAGGCCATCCTTTCTTCAATCCATCGGGTCCCCCAATACATGGCCATTGGATGGATCATCAAGTCCACCAGCACATGGACATTGGAGGGATCATCGGGTCCGCCAACACATGGCCATTGGATGGATCGTCGGGGCCCCCAATACATGGCTATTGGATGGATCATCGGGTCCGCCAATACATGGCCATTGGATGGATCATCGGGTCCGCCAATACATGGCCATTGGATGGATCGTCGGGGCCCCCAACACATGGCCATTGGATGGATCGTCGGGGCCCCCAATACATGGCCATTGGATGGATCATCGGGTCCGCCAATACATGGCCATTGGATGGATCGTCGGGTCCGCCAACACATGGCCATTGGATGGATTGTTAGGTCCACCAATACATGGCCATTGGATGGATCGTCGGGTCCACCAACACATGGCCATTGGATGGATCGTCGGGTCCACCAACACATGGCCATTGGATGGATCGCCGGGTCCACCAACACATGGCCATTGGATGGATCGCCGGGTCCACCAACACATGGCCATTGGATGGATCGCCGGGTCCACCAACACATGGCCATTGGATGGATCGCCGGGTCCACCAACACATGGCCATTGGATGGATCGTCGGGTCCACCAACACATGGCCATTGGATGGATCGTCGGGTCCCCCAGCACATGGCCATTGGATGGATCGTCGGGTCCACCAGCACATGGCCATTGGATGGATCGTCGGGTCCACCAGCACATGGCCATTGGATGGATCGTCGGGTCCACCAGCACATGGCCATTGGATGGATCAGGTCCACCAATACATGGCCATTGGATGGATCGTCTGGTCCACCAACACATGGCCATTGGATGGATCGTTGGGTCCACCAACACATGGCCATTGGATGGATCGTCGGGTCCACCAACACATGGCCATTGGATGGATCGTCGGGTCCACCAACACATGGCCATTGGATGGATCGTCGGGTCCACCAACACATGGCCATTGGATGGATCGTCTGGTCCACCAACACATGGCCATTGGATGGATCGTTGGGTCCACCAACACATGGCCATTGGATGGATCGTCGGGTCCACCAACACATGGCCATTGGATGGATCGTCGGGTCCACCAACACATGGCCATTGGATGGACCACAAATAAATAAACGAGTGATTAGAATCGTTCTCATAAACACGCTCTGTTATAGTAGATCGCCCTCAAGCAAAGGGTCATCGACAAACCGATATCACAGAAAAAACAACACATATGAAAGAAAAATAATACAGAAACTTCCACCAAAGTGAAAAATTGTGAAAAAATTCAGATAATTTCAGTGATGTGGTATTCCTTTAAGATTGCTCAATCCACCATCCATGTGATCCTGCAGTGATTAACACCCATCGAATACAACACTCACCAGATGCTGCTGAGTAACCAGCAGTGGAAAATCAACCTCCTTGATGCTGAATGGTTGTAAAAACAACAATGGAATATTGAACCTTAGTAACACAGAACAACCTCCAACCAATGAAGTATTGATCGCTCCGACCTCCTCCTCATCCAGATTTACTGATAATCATCCAACTCCATATGTGGGCAAAGCGAAAACAACCACAAAGTATAATTCTGTAAACACATTTATTAACCTGAAACCCCCTTAAAATGGAACTCACATTGAGTCAAAAAGTAAACCTCACCACACACTATCTCATACGGATTCCTGCAACAGTGGTCACGTGATCGTACCACGTGGTCCTGGAGTGCGTGCTGACGTCACAGATGGTCACGCACTGACGCGTTTCGTCATTCCGACTTCCTCTGAGCTAATGGATGGATCATCAGGTCCACCAACACATGGACATTGGAGGGATCATCAGGTCCACCAACACATGGACATTGGATGGATCATGGGGTCCACCAACACATGGACATTGGATGGATCATGGGGTCCACCAACACATGGACATTGGATGGATCATGGGGTCCACCAACACATGGACATTGGAGGGATCATGGGGTCCACCAACACATGGACATTGGAGGGATCATGGGGTCCACCAACACATGGACATTGGAGGGATCATGGGGTCCACCAACACATGGACATTGGATGGATCATGGGGTCCACCAACACATGGACATTGGATGGATCATGGGGTCCACCAACACATGGACATTGGATGGATCATGGGGTCCACCAACACATGGACATTGGAGGGATCATCGGGTCCACCAACACATGGACATTGGAGGGATCATGGGGTCCCCCAACACATGGACATTGGAGGGATCATCGGGTCCACCAACACATGGACATTGGAGGGATCATGGGGTCCCCCAACACATGGCCATTGGATGGATTGTCAGGTCTGCCAACACATGGACATTGGAGGGATCATCACGTCCACCAACACATGGACATTGGAGGGATCATGGGGTCCACCAACACATGAACCCATTCTAGGTGGCAGCTGATAGCTGATAAGACCACGTGGACCCCTTCTAGGTGGCAGCTGAAAGACCATGTTGACCCATTCTAGGTGGCAGCTGTTAAGACCACGTGGACCCCTTTTAGGTGACAGCTAATAAGACCATGTGGACCCATGCTAGGTGGCAGCTGAAAGACCACTTGGACCCATTCTAGGTGGCAGCTGAAAGACCACTTGGACCCATTCTAGGTGGCAGCTGAAAGACCACTTGGACCCATTCTAGGTGGCAGCTGAAAGACCACTTGGACCCATTCTAGGTGGCAGCTGAAAGACCACTTGGACCCATTCTAGGTGGCAGCTGAAAGACCACTTGGACCCATTCTAGGTGGCAGCTGAAAGACCACTTGGACCCATTCTAGGTGGCAGCTGAAAGACCACTTGGACCCATTCTAGGTGGCAGCTGAAAGACCACTTGGACCCATTCTAGGTGGCAGCTGAAAGACCACGTGGACCCATGCTAGATGGCAACTGAAAGACCACGTGGACCCATGCTAGATGGCAACTGAAAGACCACGTGGACCCATTCTAGGTGGCAACCGAATAGAACATGCAACCTTTCCAGGCGGCACCTGCAGAGACCAGGAGAAAAGTTGAGTCCACGTGACCCCTTTGACGGACACATTTGTGGATTGCTCGCACCCCATCGTTTGCACCAACACACAACATACAAGATCGTCGTCGTCACGCACTGGTGTGTTTTTAATTTTTTCCGCATTGCATGTTTTGAAGGCGCTGGCGGTATTTCAGTGTTTGGTTTTCCTCCAGTCCTAGGCACACGAGGTCACGTTCATCGCATGTTGTGCAGCAAACCTTTCGCAGCAATAAAGCGCAATATATATACATTTTATTGCAGCCAACGCAGGGCGTTGGCCTGAACCGTATAAAACCCTTCTGGAGTTGGCAGTGCAGGCGGTGCGCCCCCTTCAGGACTCGATACGTTTTACAACTCGCAGGTCTTTTTTTTTCTTCCCGCAGTCATTGGATGGGAGAGGCGAGTCGGGCCGAGCAGCTAACGGGCGATGTGCGGCGCGGAGTCGCGGGATGAAGTCGTTCTATGATGAACAATTAGAGTTCGGTGAGTCCCGGCATGTCGGCCGGCTTGGAGCTTTGATCGCACTTTTTCATAATAATCACCTCGCTCAGCGACAGAAGATTGCAACACCCGGCCGCTGCGTTTGTATAGTCGACTTTTTTTTTTTTTTCACTGTTCTCCTGCAGGACTCGGGATTAAACTGAACCGAACGACTTCTTACATGGAGGAGGTTTTCTGCACCCAGGGCAGCTTTTCTCACCTTTTCCAACGCAGAGGGACCCTTAGGGCCGGTTCACACTGCATGCGGTTCAGTTGCTTTTTTTTTCTGCATCCAAAACGCACAGAAAGTCGGTGATATGGTTGTCAATGTCCTAGGTCTCATCGGTGCTCGCAGTTCCAGCGCATTCCGGATGCAGAAAAAAAAGTAGGCTGCATGTTTCTGCACAGAATCGCACTGAAACGCGGTAATATGCATAAAAATGCACCGTAACGCACCAAAAACGCACTAGATGTGTCAAAAACGCACCGGAGTGCACCAGAAACACACTGAAAAATTTAAGAAAAAAAAGGGGGGGGGGGAATTAACCAGAGCACATCCAGAACGCACCAGCAACGCACTGGAACATGTCAAAAACGCACCGGTGCGCACCAGAAACACACTGAAGAAAAGTTGAAATATTTAAGAAAAAGAAGGGAGGGGGGAGGGAATGAACCAGAGCACTTCAAAAACGCACTATAATGCACCAAAAAAATGCACTGGAACATGTCAAAAACGCACCGGAGCGCACCAGAAACACACTGAAGAAAATTGAAGAAAAAGAGCGGGGAAAAAATTAACCAGAATACATCAAAAATGCACCAGGGCGCACCAAAAACCGCAGCGAAATGCACAAAAAAACGCACTGAAACATGTCAAACGCACCGGAGCGCACCAGTCACACTGAAGTAAAACTGAAAAATGTAATAGAAGGGGGGCAATGAACCAGAGCCCATGAAAAACGCACCGGAATGCACCAAAAAATGCACTGAAACATAAAATAGAATAGAATAGCAAGCATATAGTTGATGTCTGAAATTCAAATAGAATAGAAAATAAAAGAACAGAAACAGAATAGAAAATAAGACTACAATAGAATAGAATAAAACAGAATAAAAAAGAATAGATTAGCAAGAATATAGTCAACTTCTGAATTTCGAATAGAAAATAAAAGGAATAGTTTAGAATAAAATAGAATAGTAAAGAATAGACTAAAACAGAATAGAATAGAAAAAAATAGAATAGAAAATAGTAAAATAGCAAGAATATAGCCATCTTCTGAAATTCGAATTTTGAAATTTGAATAGAATAGAACAGAAAAGAAATAAAATAGAATAGAAGTCTGCTTTACATCACAACCCTCCCTCACCTCAGCATTCCCATCAACCCCTCAACAACAGAATCCGTGTCAAAGTCCCCTTTACATCAGAGGCTCAGATACATGGAAGTTTTGAACAGAACAGAATAGAATAGAATAAAGCAGAATAGGACAGAAAAGAATAGAATAGCAAGAATATAGCCATCTTCTGAAATTCAAATTTTGACATTTGAATAGAATAGAACAGAAAATAAATAAAATAGAAGTCTGCTTTACATCAGAGCCCTCCCACACCTCAGCATTCCCATAAGCCCCCTAACAACAGAGTCCCTGTCAAAGTCCCCTTTACTTCAGAGTCTCCCTTACATGAATGTTTCCAATAGAATAGAAAAGAATAGAATAGCATGAATATAGCCAACGTCTGAAATTTGAATAGAATAGAAAATAAATGAATAGAATAGAAGTCTGCTTTACATCACAACCCTCCCTCACCTCAGCATTCCCATCAACCCCTCAACAACAGAATCCGTGTCAAAGTCCCCTTTACATCAGAGGCTCAGATACATGGAAGTTTTGAACAGAACAGAATAGAATAGAATAAAGCAGAATAGGACAGAAAAGAATAGAATAGCAAGAATATAGCCATCTTCTGAAATTCAAATTTTGACATTTGAATAGAATAGAACAGAAAATAAATAAAATAGAAGTCTGCTTTACATCAGAGCCCTCCCACACCTCAGCATTCCCATAAGCCCCCTAACAACAGAGTCCCTGTCAAAGTCCCCTTTACTTCAGAGTCTCCCTTACATGAATGTTTCCAATAGAATAGAAAAGAATAGAATAGCATGAATATAGCCAACGTCTGAAATTTGAATAGAACAGAAAATAAATGAATAGAATAGAAGTCTGCTTTACATCAGAACCCCCCCCCCCCCCACCTCAGCATTCCCATCTGCCCCCCTCCCTAACAGAATCCCTACCGAAGTCCCCTTTAGATCAGAGCCCCCCCCCTTACATGAGAGTTCCCATCAAGTCCACCCTTACATTAGGGGGCGCTGTGGGCGGAGAGGTAAAACATATCCCAGAGTGGAGCTTTGAGGTAATCCTGACCCCGGCAATGTAAAATCGGGCGTATTTGACCCTCCCGGAAAGCCCCGGCGCCGCGTGGAGCCGCTCCCAGACACCAATGGCTTTGCCTGGCTATACGCCGAGAACGGAGTGACTCTCCCTGGGCTTCACGGGTCCAAGTGTGTGAAGAGCAGATTGTAGAGCCCACAGCCTCCAGCCAGGGGCCCCCATTTCCCTTCCCTGCGCGGCGCTCCGTGCGTCTGACTTTCCACCGCGGTTTTCTTTTCCGGGTCCCGCTTCCCATTCCAAGGTTCTCCTTCTAATTTTAGGCCGGTGACTGAGCTGTGAATGTGAGTTTTGCCACACAGAGGAAGCGCCGTGTTTGGATTCTATTTTAGAACATTCGAGGAGAGCGAAGTTTTCATCCAAACTAACCGTGAGGGTGTCGGGTTCCTCGGGGGGGCGAAAACAAGCCGAAGTTCGGAAGAGGCTGCGGATGGCTCAGCAAGCTGGGGATGGGTGCTTACAGCAAATCCTGGCTTGGCCCAAAATGGTGGTGAAGTGCGGACTGACCATTTGGAAACTCGGGCACTGCCCGAGGGCCCGGGGTCAGTAGGGGGCCCCATGAGATGTCCCTGGTACCTTTTGCATAGGCTTTTTTTGAGTTTGGGCAAGGACACAGGGGCCCCATGATCCCCTATTGCCCAGGGGCCCCTTGAGTTGTCAGTCTGCCCCTGGTGCGGACCCTTGTGTTGGCCTTCAAGCTGGTTCTGGGGACACAGTGGAGCCCTTGGAGCGCTAGGTCCAGGCTGTGCCATGGTGGCGTTACCACTGGAGTCCATGTCAAGGAGCACTGAGCAGCCAAGAGGCACCGAAACTCTGTGGAGGCCCATATTGGGAGCAAAGCCAGTCATGTGGTTGAAGAGGGAGTCCCAAACTCCTCACCGGGCACCACCATATCTGATGCCGGAACGAGACCCGCTTGTAGACCCAACAGCCTCTGGATCGAACATTCAGGGAAGGGAGGCAGGTCCTGGAGCAAGGCACAATCCGTGGACCCCCTCTGGCCCAGACCAGGAAGAGGCAGGCCCTGGAGCAAGGCACAATCCGTGGACCCCCTCTGGCCCAGACCAGGAAGAGGCAGGCCCTGGAGCAAGGCACAATCCGTGGACCCCCTCTGGCCCAGACCAGGAAGAGGCAGGCCCTGGAGCAAGGCACAATCCGTGGACCCACCTCTGGCCCAGACCAGGAAGAGGCAGGTCCTGGAGCAAGGCACAATCCGTGGACCCACCTCTGGCCCAGACCAGGAAGAGGCAGGCCCTGGAGCAAGGCACAATCCGTGGACCCACCTCTGGCCCAGACCAGGAAGAGGCAGGTCCTGGAGCAAGGCACAATCCGTGGACCCACCTCTGGCCCAGACCAGGAAGAGGCAGGCCCTGGAGCAAGGCACAATCCGTGGACCCACCTCTGGCCCAGACCAGGAAGAGGCAGGCCCTGGAGCAAGGCACAATCCGTGGACCCACCTCTGGCCCAGACCAGGAAGAGGCAGGCCCTGGAGCAAGGCACAATCCGCGGACCCCCTCTGGCCCAGACCAGGAAGAGGCAGGCCCTGGAGCAAGGCACAATCCGCGGACCCCCTCTGGCCCAGACCAGGAAGAGGCAGGCCCTGGAGCAAGGCACAATCCGCGGGCCCCCTCTGGCCCAGACCATATTGCCCCCATATCAGTCCCCATCAAATTCCCCCCATTAGCCATGAAAAGTGTCTTTAGTGTTACCAATAAATGCCAATTCAGTGTTCCCGGGGCAATGACCTTCTATTATTATTATTATTATACAGGATTTATGGCACCAACAGTTTGCTCAGCGCTTTACAATATAACGGGAGACAATACTGAGCAATCCAGTTCAATACAAGAGGGTTAGGAGGGCCCTGATCCTGGGAGCTTACAATCTAAGAGGGAGGGGCTAGTGGTACAAAAGGTAATAACTGTGGGGGATGGACTGGTAGGAGGAATAGAAGATTCCATTATTAGCTGAGGGCAGGATAGGCTTCCCTGAAGAGATCGGTTTTCAGAGATCGCCTAAAAGTGAGCAGAGTAGGCGATAGTCTGATAGACTGGGGTAGAGAGTTCCAGAGGATGGGGGAAGCTCTGGAGAAGTCCTGTTGAGGAGGAGACAAGGGAGCTAGAGAGCAGAGAGGATGTTGATGTAATTTGGGGCGGATTTATAAATGGCTTTATACATTATTGTTCTGGTGCATTTTTTATGCGTTTTACCGCGTTCTGGTGCGTTTTTGATGTGCTTTACCACGTTGAAGTGAGTTCCTGTGCATTTTTGATGCGTTTTACCCCATTTTTGGTGCGTTTTACCACGTCCCAGTACAGTTCTGTGCAGAAAACACATTTTGGATGCAGAAAAAAGCGACTGAAACGCATGGAGTGTGACCCGGCCCTAAAGATGGATTCGCTGTGCGACTTCCATCCTGTTCTTCGGACGTGAAATAGCAACGAAACTGCAGAAAAAGTCGCGCGAGAACTACATTGGAAATCGCGGCTGCAGCAGATCGCGTGTTATGGCGGCGACATTCATTAGATGCGATTTCAATGCACAAATGGCGCCGGTGGGAGATGTTCGGCTGGAGGGGGTTGTACCTTTCCTGGTCGCTGGGTGTGAAGTGCGTTCCGGTTGTCAAGGTGCAGAGTGATGACTCCATGGAACCTCCGAGAACAACGCACAGCGACTCGCCCGCGGTCACGGAAATGACTATCACGGTGAATCACCGGCAGCCCCTCCCTCGCCCTGCGGTACTCGGAGCCCCTCGGGGCGTTCAGCTGTTCAGGGAAGAGACATCCCGATAGACTTTCCAGGATGGGAGAGAAGAGATGCAGCATTTCACAGACGGAAATCTCACCGCAAATCCATCTTCAGCGCCGGTCACACTCCATGTGTTTAAGTCGCTTTTTTTCTGCATCCAAAACGCATAGAAAGTAGATGATATGGCGGTCGGTGTCATAGCTGCAGAAAAAAAAAGTAGAACGGGCTGCATGTTTTCTGCACAGAACTGTACTGGAGCGCAGTAAAACGCATCAAAAACGCACTGGAGCGCGGTAAATCGCATAAAAAATGCACTGGAACACGGTAAAACGCATTACAAAAACATGGGAACGCACTTTAATGCAGTAAAGCATTGGAACACACTGGAACTTGGTAAAATGCATCAAACGCACTGGAATGCGGTAAAATGCATCAAACGCACTGGAATGTGGTAAAACGCATCAAAAATGCGGTAAAATGCATTAAAAATGCACCGGAATGCACTGGAAGGTGGTAGAACGCATCAACATTGCACCAGAATGCGGTAAAATGCATGAAAAATGCAGTAAAACGCATGAAAACTGCACTAGAACGTACCAGAATGTGGTAAAATGCATAAAAAATGCACGGGAACTCACTGAAGCGTAGTAAAGCACATAAAAAACGCCATGGAATGCGGGAAAATGCATCAAAACACGGTAAAACGCATGAAAAATGCAGCGGAACGCAATAAAGTGCATCAACAATGCACAGGAATGCACTGGAGGGCAGTAAAGCGCATCAAAATTGCACCAGAATGCAGTAAAACGCATGAAAAGTGCAGTGAAATGCATGAAAACTGCACCAGAATGCGGTAAAATGCATCAAAACAGACACAGCATTTCACAGATGGAAATCGCACCGCAAAACCATCTTTAGGACCGGTTCACACTCCATGCATTTCAGTTGCTTTTTTTCTGCATCCAAAACGCACAGAAAGTTGGTGATATGGTGGTCAGTGTCATAGTTCACATCAGCGCTTGCAGTTCCAGTGCGTTCCGGATGCAGAAAAAAAGTAGAACAGGCGGCATGTTTTCTGCACATAACTGTACTGGAAAACGGTAAAACACATCAAACAGGCACCGTAACGCAGTAAATGCATAATAATGCAGTAAATCGTATGAAAAATGTACCGGAACACACTGGAACACAGTAAAACGCATCCAAAACGCACTGGAACACACTGAAACATGGTAAACTGCAACAAAAAGGAGGTAAAACGCATGAAAAATGCAGCGGAATGCACTGGAATGCAGCAAAATGCATAAAAAACGCAGTAAAATGCATGAAAAAGGCACATGAATGCATTGGAACTTACTAAAATGCATAAAAAATTAAGTAAAAAGCATCAAAATGCACAGGAACGCACTGGAGAGTGGTAAAGCGCAGACAAAACGCACCGGAATGCACTGGAACGCTGTAAAATGCATAAAAAATGTGGTAAAACGCATCAAATACGCACCAGAACACACTGGAACGTGGTAAAACACATAAAAAAGTATGTAAAATGCATGAGAACACGCTGTAAGGTGGCAAAGCGCATCAAAAACGCACTGTAATGCGGTAAAATGCATCATAAATGCGGTAAAACACATGAAAAATGCATCAAAAATGCACCAGAAAACACTGGAATGTGGTAAAACGCATAAAAAATGCATGAGAAGGCACTGGAATGGAGTAAAATGCATAAAAAACGCAACGGAACACACTGGAACATGGTAAAATGCATCAAATATGCGGTAAAGCGCATAAAAAATGCACCGGAATGTGGTAAAACGCATCAAATATGCGGTAAAAGGCATCAAATACGCACCAGAACGCACATGTCCCTGTTTCAAATTGAAGAAAAAGAGAGGGGAGAAAATGAACTGGAATGCATCAAAAACGCAACAAAAACGCGGGTGCAAAGACGCATCCAGCCCCCAGGCATGTGCAATACGTCTCGCTCTGAAACGGAATTGGGAGGAAATTTGCGCTATTCAGAGGTTCGATGGAATTTAAACGCATCTGAAATAACGGAACATTCCGTCCCGGAACTCGAATCAAATCTAAAAACATTTGAAATGTAACTGCAGAAGTCCGGCTACAGGACGCACGGTGCCAACATCTGTATATAGATGTCATTCTGCATTTCCGGGCAGGTGGCGCACGCCCTACCCACGCCGCCATTGGTGGCCGCTGCTGTCAATCATCGGGTCCCGGACGGTGTTTACTCGCCGGCTCTCAGTGATTGGTGAGGATCTCTGATGGGGGGAGGGGAGACCTGTATGTCTCCTCCCTGTCGGCTCGGGGACACAGCGCAGCCATCCAGAGCAGTGTGATTACAGTGAAGCACACAGACCTTGCCCCCTAGTAATAGACCCCACCCCCTAGTAATAGACCCCACCCCCTAGTAAAACACTTCCAGCACACAGTTAACCCTTTGATGGCCCCAGATGTTAACCCCTTCCTGCCCAGTGCCATTGGTAAAGTGTCACTACTTTTTATTAGCCCTGATCCCTGTATTGGTGTCACTGGGGATGTCAGTGACACCAAGTCAGCCCCCCCTCCCCCAGTGTCAGAATGTCCACCGCAGTCCCGCTATAAGTCGCAGATCGCCGCCATGACTAATAAAAATCTATAAAAATAAAATCCCAGTATCTATGCCGCCATTAGTAGACGCGATAACTTTCCCGTTAAACAATTTCCACGTTTTGGGATTTTTTGCAGCGAAGACACGGAGCGGGGGACAGTTTACCCAAAATTTATGACAAAATTAGATTTTTTTAAAAAATGTTTTACTGGATGTGTTTAATAGCAAAAAGTCCAAAATATTGTTTTTTTTTTTCTCAAAATTGTCACTTTTTTCTTTTATAGTGCAAAAAAATTAAAACGCACAGCGGACCCAATACCACCGAAAGAAAGCTGTATGGGTGGGAAAAAAGGATGGAAATGTAATTTGGATGCAGCGTTGCACGACCGCGCAATCCTCTGGAGGGCGAGGGGGGGGAATCGTCTGGAGGGCGAGAGGGGGGGATCCTCTGGAGTTTGAGGGGTGGGGGATCCTCTGGAGGGCGAGAGGGGGGGAAATCCTCTGGAAGGCAAGGGGGGGATCCTCTGGAGGGCGAGGGGGGGACACCTCTGGAGGGCGAGGGGGGAGGAATCCTCTGGAGGGTGAGGGGGGGAATCCTCTGGATGGCGAGGGGGGATCCTCTGGAGGGCGAGGGGGGATCCTCTGGAGGGCGAGGGGGGGGAATCCTCTGGAGGGCGAGGGAGGGGGGAATCCTCTGGAGGGTGAGGGGGGGAATCCTCTGGAGGGCGAGGGGGGGAATCCTCTGGAGGGCGAGGGGGGGAATCCTCTGGAGGGCGAGGGGGGGGGGATCCTCTGGAGGGCGAGGGGGGGGAATCCTCTGGAGGGCGAGGGGGGGGAATTCTCTGGAGGGCGAGGGGGGGGGAATCCTCTGGAGGGCGAGGGGGGGAATCCTCTGGAGGGCGAGGGGGGGGGGATCCTCTGGAGGGCGAGGGGGGGGAATTCTCTGGAGGGCGAGGGGGGGGGGAATCCTCTGGAGGGCGAGGGGGGGAATCCTCTGGAGGGCGAGGGGGGGGGGATCCTCTGGAGGGCGAGGGGGGGGAATCCTCTGGAGGGCGAGGGGGGGGAATCCTCTGGAGGGCGAGGGGGGGGGATCCTCTGGAGGGGTTAAACGTATTGATTGTTGCTGATTTCCTTCCTGTGTGTATTATGGATAGAATATAGCTGCCTTCCGGAATAAATAGAATAGAATAGAATAGGAAGTATGTAGCCGTCTCTTTCCCGTTCTGCACACGTCCAATCATTTTGCTTTCAGCTTTTGCATGTGGGCGGGCTCTCCAGGATGGGGAGGAGGAACAACAGGGAACAGGTCTGCTCTGTCAGTAGTATGGGGGGTGGTATACATTCCCTCCATCATATGTTTTAGGACCCAGCGTGTCTTCTGGACGGTGATTACAATGGTGTCACAGTTGTTGGTTTTCTGTGACTCCGGGGTCACCCTTTAGAACGAACGGACAGCCTGCCTGACAGCGCCACCCGAAGGGCCAACTTCATTAGAGCCAAACCAACCAGCAACTGCTGAGCCAATAGACAGGCAGGAGTGCCAGGAGGGTGTCAGCGGCGTGGAAGCTCCTTACCCTGATGTATGAAGTGCCGACATCCGCTCCATCATTGGTGTCATTGGCCGCGATAAATACCCCCATCATTAGTGTCATTGGCCGCGATAATAACCCCCAACATTGGTGTTATTGGGCGCGATAAATACCCCCAACATTGGTGTCATTGGCCGCGATAAATACCCCCATCATTGGTGTCATTGGCTGAGATAAATACCTCCAACATTGGTGTCATTGGATGCAATAATAACCCCCAACATTGGTGTCATTGGCCGCAATAATAACCCCCAACATTGGTGTCATTGGATGCAATAATAACCCCCAACATTGGTGTCATTGGATGCAATAATAACCCCCAACATTGGTGTCATTGGCCGCAGTAATAACCCCCAACATTGGTGTCATTGGCCGCAATAATAATCCTCAACATTGGTGTCATTGGATGCAATAATAACCCCCAACATTGGTGTCCTTGGATGCAATAATAACCCCCAACATTGGTGTCATTGGCCGCAGTAATAACCCCCAACATTGGTGTCATTGGATGCAATAATAACCCCCAACATTGGTGTCATTGGCCGCAGTAATAACCCCCAACATTGGTGTCAGTGGCCGCAGTAATAACCCCCAACATTGGTGTCATTGGCCGCAATAATAACCCCCAACATTGGTGTCATTGGATGCAATAATAACCCCCAACATTGGTGTCATTGGCCGCAGTAATAACCCCCAACATTGGTGTCATTGGATGCAATAATAACCCCCAACATTGGTGTCATTGATCGCAATAATAACCCCCAACATTGGTATCATTGGCCGCGATAATAACCCCCAACATTGGTGTCATTGGCCGCGATAAATACCCCCAACATTGGTGTCATTGAATGCAATAATAACCCCCAACATTGGTGTCATTGGTCGCGATAATAACCCCCAACATTGGTGTCATTGGCCGCGATAATAACCCCCAACATTGGTGTCATTGGCCGCGATAAATACCCCCAACATTGGTGTCATTGGATGCAATAACAACCCCCAACATTGGTGTCATTGGGTGCAATAATAACCCCCAACATTGGTGTCATTGAATGCAATAATAACCCCCAACATTGGTGTCATTGAATGCAATAATAACCCCCAACATTGGTGTCATTGGGCGCGATAAATACCCCCATCATTGGTGTCATTGGCCG
Source organism: Staurois parvus (assembly GCF_062004578.1). Lineage (NCBI taxonomy): Eukaryota > Metazoa > Chordata > Amphibia > Anura > Ranidae > Staurois > Staurois parvus. Next base: position 304,805 of record NW_028319536.1, on the reverse strand, counting down.
CGATAAATACCCCCAACATTGGTGTCATTGGCCGCGATAAATACCCCCATCATTGGTGTCATTGGCTGAGATAAATACCTCCAACATTGGTGTCATTGGCCGCAATAATAACCCCCAACATTGGTGTCATTGGATGCAATAATAACCCCCAACATTGGTGTCATTGGATGCAATAATAACCCCCAACATTGGTGTCATTGGCCGCAGTAATAACCCCCAACATTGGTGTCATTGGCCGCAATAATAATCCTCAACATTGGTGTCATTGGATGCAATAATAACCCCCAACATTGGTGTCCTTGGATGCAATAATAACCCCCAACATTGGTGTCATTGGATGCAATAATAACCCCCAACATTGGTGTCATTGGCCGCAGTAATAACCCCCAACATTGGTGTCATTGGATGCAATAATAACCCCCAACATTGGTGTCATTGGCCGCAGTAATAACCCCCAACATTGGTGTCAGTGGCCGCAGTAATAACCCCCAACATTGGTGTCATTGGCCGCAATAATAACCCCCAACATTGGTGTCATTGGATGCAATAATAACCCCCAACATTGGTGTCATTGGCCGCAGTAATAACCCCCAACATTGGTGTCATTGGATGCAATAATAACCCCCAACATTGGTGTCATTGATCGCAATAATAACCCCCAACATTGGTATCATTGGCCGCGATAATAACCCCCAACATTGGTGTCATTGGCCGCGATAAATACCCCCAACATTGGTGTCATTGAATGCAATAATAACCCCCAACATTGGTGTCATTGGTCGCGATAATAACCCCCAACATTGGTGTCATTGGCCGCGATAATAACCCCCAACATTGGTGTCATTGGCCGCGATAAATACCCCCAACATTGGTGTCATTGGATGCAATAACAACCCCCAACATTGGTGTCATTGAATGCAATAATAACCCCCAACATTGGTGTCATTGAATGCAATAATAACCCCCAACATTGGTGTCATTGGTCGCGATAATAACCCCCAACATTGGTGTCATTGGTCGCGATAATAACCCCCAACATTGGTGTCATTGGCCGCGATAATAACCCCCAACATTGGTGTCATTGGCCGCGATAAATACCCCCAACATTGGTGTCATTGGATGCAATAACAACCCCCAACATTGGTGTCATTGAATGCAATAATAACCCCCAACATTGATGGCAGTGACCACACTATTAATAGCCCCCAACATTGGTGTCACGTGTCTGTACACCCCATACATCCCTGCCCCCAACGTATCGGGGAGTAAGAGAGGGTCCAAATCAAAAGGTTGTGCTGGGCTGCCCTGGAAGTCCAGGACCGGGCGAGGCGTTGTGGCAGGAGTGCCCTGAACCCCGGACCGCAGTTCCCAGGTACTAGGATTACGATCTATGAATGGGCGATAGAAGTGGCCCCGTGACAAGAAGTGTCCCCGCCCAGCCAATCCCCCCCCCCCCCGGCTCGCTCCCCGTGCTCCGTGTATAGAAGAGGCTGAGTGTTCCGGAAATGACTTTGTACAGCTGCAGAGGGGTGCAGTGCGGTCAGCATTCGGCTCCATTGTGACCACATGTTTACTATAGGAAGGCCTTTCATCAGCCCGGCTAAAAATACCCGAAAACCTCCGCGCTCCTCACCGACAAAACGCCACGGAACGCACAATCCACCGCGCTACTCGCCGACAAAACGCCACGGAGCGCACAATCCACCGCGCTCCTGACCGACAAAACGCCACGGAACGCACAATCCACTGCGCTACTCGCCGACAAAACGCCACGGAGCGCACAATCCACCGCGCTCCTCACCGACAAAACGCCACGGAACGCACAATCCACCGCGCTACTCGCCGACAAAACGCCACGGAACGCACAATCCACTGCGCTACTCGCCGACAAAACGCCACGGAGCGCACAATCCACCGCGCTCCTCACCGACAAAACGCCACGGAACGCACAATCCACCGCGCTACTCGCCGACAAAACGCCACGGAACGCACAATCCACTGCGCTACTCGCCGACAAAACGCCACGGAGCGCACAATCCACCGCGCTCCTCACCGACAAAACGCCACGGAGCGCACAATCCACCGCGCTCCTCGCCGACAAAACGCCACGGAGCGCACAATCCACCGCGCTCCTCACCGACAAAACGCCACGGAACGCACAATCCACCGCGCTACTCGCCGACAAAACGCCACGGAGCGCACAATCCACCGCGCTCCTCAGCGACAAAACGCCACGGAGCGCACAATCCACCGCGCTCCTCACCGACAAAACGCCACGGAGCGCACAATCCACCGCGATCCTCGCCGACAAAACGCCACAGAGCGCACAATCCACCGCGCTCCTCACCGACAAAACGCCACGGAACGCACAATCCACCGCGCTACTCGCCGACAAAACGCCACGGAGCGCACAATCCACTGCGCTCCTCACCGACAAAACGCCACGGAGCGCACAATCCACCACGCTCCTCACCAACAAAACGCCACGGAACGCACAATCCACCGCGCTACTCGCCGACAAAACGCCACGGAACGCACAATCCACTGCGCTACTCGCCGACAAAACGCCACGGAGCGCACAATCCACCGCGCTCCTCACCGACAAAACGCCACGGAGCGCACAATCCACCGCGCTCCTCGCCGACAAAACGCCACGGAGCGCACAATCCACCGCGCTCCTCACCGACAAAACGCCACGGAACGCACAATCCACCGCGCTACTCGCCGACAAAACGCCACGGAGCGCACAATCCACCGCGCTCCTCAGCGACAAAACGCCACGGAGCGCACAATCCACCGCGCTCCTCACCGACAAAACGCCACGGAGCGCACAATCCACCGCGATCCTCGCCGACAAAACGCCACAGAGCGCACAATCCACCGCGCTCCTCACCGACAAAACGCCACGGAACGCACAATCCACCGCGCTACTCGCCGACAAAACGCCACGGAGCGCACAATCCACTGCGCTCCTCACCGACAAAACGCCACGGAGCGCACAATCCACCGCGCTCCTCACCGACAAAACGCCACGGAGCGCACAATCCACCGCGATCCTCGCCGACAAAACGCCACGGAGCGCACAATCCACCGCGCTCCTCGCCGACAAAACGCCACGGAGCGCACAATCCACCGCGCTGCTCAGCGACAAAACGCCACGAAGCGCACAATCCACCGCGCTCCTCACCGACAAAACGCCACGGAGCGCACAATCCACCGCGATCCTCGCCGACAAAACGCCACAGAGCGCACAATCCACCGCGCTCCTCGCCGACAAAGCGCCACGGAACGCACAATCCACCACGCCCCTCGCCGACAAAATGCCACGGAGCGCACAATCCACCGCGATCCTCGCCGACAAAACGCCACGGAGCGCACAATCCACCGCGCTCCTCAGCGACAAAACGCCACGGAGCGCACAATCCACCGCGCTCCTCACCGACAAAACGCCACGGAGCGCACAATCCACCGCGATCCTCGCCGACAAAACGCCACAGAGCGCACAATCCACCGCGCCCCTCGCCGACAAAACACCACGGAGCGCACAATTCACCGCGATCCTCGTCGACAAAACGCCACGGAGCGCACAATCCACCGCGCTGTGATCACATGACACCGGAGAACGATAAGAAATATTTCCAGTTGGTGAACGCAGAGTTTTCCCTTCCCAACCTTTCCGAAAAATAAAGACACAAGATACCCCTCTGCACCCCCACCCCCCCTTCTTACTCTGTCTAGCCTGGAAACCCCAAATTGGTGTCACATGGGCAGACGTCCCCCAACCCTTCTGGTGTCATAGAATCCGGACTGTCCCGGAATTGTTGTATTCAAATCATGAGAACTCTGTGTGAGGATAAAACCAACCCGTCATAGAGACCGAACTTCACCCTTCCTGTAACCTGGATGCTGGACTTCCCTGTAACCCCAACACTAACCCTCCCTGTACCCCAACACTAAACCCTTCTCTGTAACCCCAACACTAACCCTTCCTGTACCCCAACACTAAACCCTTCTCTGTAACCCCAACACTAACCCTTCCTGTACCCCAACACTAACCCCTTCCCTGTAACCCCAACACTAACCCTTCCTGTACCCCAACAATAACCCTCCCTGTACCCCAACACTAACCCTTCCTGTACCCCAACACTAAACCCTTCTCTGTAACCCCAACAGTAACCCTTCCTGTACCCCAACACTAACCCCTTCCCTGTAACCCCAACACTAACCCCTTCCCTGTAACCCCAACACTAACCCTTCCTGTACCCCAACACTAACCCCTTCCCTGTAACCCCAACACTAACCCTTCCTGTACCCCAACAATAACCCTCCCTGTACCCCAACAATAACCCTCCCTGTACCCCAACACTAAATCCTTCCCTGTACCCCAACAATAACCCTCCCTGTACCCCAACACTAACCCTTCCTGTACCCCAACAATAACCCTCCCTGTACCCCAACACTAAACCCTTCCCTGTACCCCAACAATAACCCTCCCTGTACCCCAACACTAAACCCTTCCCTGTACCCCAACACTAACCCTCCCTGTACCCCAACACTAACCCCTTCCCTGTACCCCAACACTAACCCTTCCTGTACCCCAACAATAACCCTCCCTGTACCCCAACACTAAACCCTTCCCTGTACCCCAACACTAACCCTCCCTGTACCCCAACACTAACCCCTTCCCTGTACCCCAACACTAAACTCTTCCCTGTACCCCAACACGAAACCCTCCCTGTACCCCAACACGAAACCCTTCCCAGTACCCCAACACGAAACCCTCCCTGTACCCCAACATTAAACCCTTCCCTGTACCCCAACACTAACCCTTCCCTGTACCCCAACACTAACCCTTCCCTGTACCCCAACACTAACCCCTTTCTTGTAACCCCAACACTAACCCCTTCCTTGTAACCCCAACACTAACCCTTCCCTGTACCCCAACACTAACCCTCCCTGTACCCCAACACTAACCTTTCCTATAGTCCCAACACTGACCCTTCATGTAACCCCAACACTGACCCTTCATGTAACCCCAACACTGACCCTTCATGTAACCCCAACACTGACCCTTCATGTAACCCCAACACTGACCCTTCATGTAACCCCAACACTCGCTATCACACTCTCAGCCACACCCTGGGCAGAGACTAATTCATGGGACAGCAATCTAAGCGCCAGCAAAGTGGACCTCACTGGGGCAGGTTGAGGGTGCACCAATCCCGTGCGAGCGATGGGCCCCGGGGCACAGACTGCCTACATCCACGGCTGATCAGTGGCTTTATTATATTTATTTTGCATATTTGTCGCCCTGAAGTGATGCCGATCGTCCAACAAACGTCAACACGACACAAAGACAACCCGAGGAAACACAAAATGCCGTTTTTAAACAATTTCATTTATTAAGGGAAAAAAGCCGTCCAGACCTGCCCGGCCCCGTGTGAAAAACTAATTGCCCCCCTAAACCTAAGAACTGGTTGGGCCACCCTTGGCGGCAACAACTGCAATCCGGGGTCTGCGATAATCGGGGTTATTTTTGGCCATTCAGAGGTGGACTTGCTGGTGTGTTCCGGATCTTCGTCCTGCTGCATAACCCGAGTGCGCTTGGGCTTGAGGTCAGGGACCGACGGGCGGACATTCTCCTTCAGGACTTTCTGGTAGTGCGTAGAATTCATGGTTCCATCAGTGGTGGCAAGTGGTCCAGGTCCTGAACCCAGACCATCACACTACCACCGCCATGTCTCACAGTTGGGATGATGTTCTTTTTATGAAAGGTAACGGGACGCACACCGTCCAAAAACGTCAACTTTTGTCTCACCAGTCCACAGAATATTTGCCCAAACGTCTTGGGGATAATTGAGATGTTTTTTGGCCAATGTGAGACGAGCCTTTGTGTTCTTTTTGGTCAGCGGTGGCTTTGGCCTTGGACCTCTCCCATGGAGGCCATGTTTGCCCGGTCTCTTTCCTATTGTTGAATCTTGAACACCGACCTTACCTGAGGCCTTCAGGTCTTTAGATGATGTTCTGGGTCCTTATGACCTCCTGAGTTGGTCGTCGTTGTGCTCTTGGAGATATTTTGGTAGGTCGGCCACTCCTGGGAAGGGTCACCACTGGTCCAAGTTTTCTCCATTTTTAGATAATGGCTCTCATCTCATAGGCTCCGCCCCTCCTGTAAGTTTTTTTTCCAGTGGGTGGAGCCTGCTGGGTCAATGTGAGACGAGCCTTTGTGTTCTTTTTGGTCAGCGGTGGCTTTGGCCTTGGACCTCTCCCATGGAGGCCATGTTTGCCTGGTCTCTTTTCTGTTATTGAATCTTGAACACCGGCCTTACCTGAGGCCTTCAGGTCTTTAGATGATGTTCTGGGTCCTTTTATGACCTCCTGAGTGAGTCCTTGTTGTGCCCTTTGAGATATTTTGGTAGGTCAGCCACTCCTGGGATGGGTCACCACTGGTCCAAGTTTTCTCCATTTTTGGATAATGGCTCTCATTATATCATATGCTCCTCCCCCTCCTGTAGGTTTTTTTTTTTAGTGGGTGGGGCCTGCTGGGTCAATGTGAGACGAGCCTTTGTGTTCTTTTTGGTCAGCGGTGGCTTTGGCCTTGGACCTCTCCCATGGAGGCCATGTTTGCCCGGTCTCTGTCCTGTTGTTTAATCTTGAACACCGACCTTACCTGAGGCAAGTGAGTCCTTCAGGTCTTTAGATGATGTTCTGGGTCCTTTTATGACCTCCTGAGTGAGTCCTCGTTGTGCCCTTGGAGTCATTTTGGTAGGTCGGCCAATCCTGGGATGGGTCACCACTGGTCCAAGTTTTCTCCATTTGTGGATAATGGCTCTCATTATCTCATGACTGGTCTAGACTCCGCCCCCTCCTGTAGGGTTTTTTAGTGGGTGGGGCCTGCTGGGTCCCCTCCCCCCCCTCCCCCCCCCCCCCGCCACAGTTCTGTGCACAGTGATGGTGTCACTGCTACTTTCAGAAGGTAATATCTGGGTTTGTAAAGGCGATTGGTGCTCACAAAGTGGATTTGAGATATATGTAGATGGAGGTATTTGCGGGTTCAGTAATTATAGAGGACATATCGGCGGAGCTGTGCCGTCCAATCATAGGCTGTGCTTTGCTGTGTATGGGTGAGACGCTGTTTGTGCAGCTGGTGTCTTGTATGGAAATCGGCGTCTCTCTGCTCTAGTTGATGCTTTTATATTTGATTCAATAATCAAAGGCGGTCGGCCTACAATGGCCTCCTGTGTGCCGGGTCCAAACAATGAATCCTGGATGGGACACACCCAGGAGGTACGGCTCCGAGGTCTCCAAACCTTTCCGTACGAGGGCCTGATAGTGTATGTACAAACATTCGCAGGATGAAAAAAACATCTGGGTCCCCCTTATGTTAGAGTCCCGCCATACATCAGGGTCCTCATCAGAGTCCCGTCATACATCAGGGTCCCCATCAGAGTCCCCCCGTACATCAGGGTCTCCATCAGAGTCCCACCGTACATTAGGGCCCCCATCAAAGTCCCCCTTTACATCAGGGTCCACATCACAGTCCCCCCTGTATATCAGGGTCCCCATCAGAGTCCCGCCATACATCAGGGTCCCCATCAGAGTCCCGCCATACATCAGGGTCCCCATCATCACAGTCCCCCCATACATCAGGGTCCCCATCACAGTCCCCCCATACATCAGGGTCCCCATCACAGTCCCCCCCGTACATCAGGGTCCCCATCACAGTCCCCCGTACATCAGGGTCCCCATCACAGTCCCAATAAGAGTCCCCCTTTACATCAGGGTCCCCACCAGAGACCCCCCTTACATCAGAGTCCCCCTTATATTAGAGGCCCCTTCACAGTCCTCCCCCGTACATCAGGGTCCCCATCAAAGTCCCCCCCTTACATCAGGGTCCCCATCACAGTCCTCCCCTTGTACATCAGGGTCCCCATCAGAGTCTCCATAAGAGTCCCCCTTTACATCAGGCTCCTCATCACAGTCCCCCCATACATCAGGGTCCCCATCAGAGTCCCCCCATACATCAGGGTCCCCATCAGAGTCCCCCCATCAGAGTCCCCCCCCCTTACATCAGGGTCCCCATCAGAGTCCCCCCCCCCCGTACATCAGGGTCCCCATCAGAGTCGTCGTCTCCCCCCCCGTACATCAGGGTCCCCATCACAGTCCCCCCCGTACATCAGGGTCCCCATCAGAGTCCCCCCCGTACATCAGGGTCCCCATCAGAGTCCCCCCATACATCAGGGTACCCATCACAGTCCCCCCCCTGTACATCAGGGTCCCCATCACAGACTCCCCCCCGTACATCAGGGTTCCCCATCAGAGTCCCCTCGTACATCAGGGTCCCCATCACAGCCCCCCCTATACATTAGGGTCCGCATCACAGACTCCCCCTGTACATCAGGGTCCCCATCACAAACTCCCCCCGTACATCAGGGTCCCCATCACAGACTCCCCCCGTACATCAGGGTCCCCCATCAGAGTCCCCCCGTACATCAGGGTCCCCATCAGAATCCCCCCATACATCAGGGTACCCATCACAACCCCCCCCATACATTAGGGTCTGCATCACAGACTCCCCCTGTACATCAGGGTCCCCATTAGAGTACCCCCCCGTACATCAGGGTCCCCATCAGAGTCCCCCCCCATACATCAGGGTCCCCATCACAGTCCCCCCGTACATCAGGGTCCCCATCAGAGTCCCCCCTGTACATCAGGGTCCCCATCACAGTCCCATCACAGTCCCCATAAGAGTCCCACTTTACATCAGGGTCCTCATCAGAACCCCCCCCCTTACATCAGGGTCCCCACCACAGACCATCCCCCTTACATCAGAGTCCCCACCATTGACCCCCCCTTACATCAGGGTCCCCACCATAGACTCTCCCCACTTACATCAGGGTCCCCACCATAGACCCCCCCTTACCTCAGGGTCCCCACCATAGTCCTCCCCTTACCTCAGGGTCCCCACCATAGACCCCCCCTTACCTCAGGGTCCCCACCATAGACCCTCCCCCCTTACATCAGGGTCCCCACCATAGACCTCCCCTTACATCAGGGTCCCCACCATAGACCCTCCCCCTTTACATCGGGGTCCCCTGGTGCTAATTTACAGCCGAGTTATCTACTCAACCAGATGTGTCAGAGGGGCTGAGGGTGTTCTCAGAGTCAAGGCGCAGAACAGAGAGCCCAAAATACCAAGCGGCTCCTGCAAGGGTAGTGCTACAAATGCAAAGCATTCTCTGATTGGACAAGGTGGAGAGGCGGGGCAGCAATGTTACAATCTCAACCTCATCCAATCAGCCTTTCAGAAGGCATTTGACAGGCAAACGGTCTGTTTTAACCCCTAAGGCTGGATTAACAGTTGAGCGTAGCGTCTGAGTGTTTTCATGCAGCGCAGGGGCGGACTGACCATTTGGAAACCCGGGCACTGCCCGAGGGCCCGGGGTCAGTAGGGGGCCCCATGAGATGCCTCTGGTACCTTTTTCATAGGCTTTTTTGAGTTTGGGCATGGACACAGGGGCCCCATGATCCCTTATAGCCCGGCGGCCCCATGAGTTGTCAGTCCGCCCCTGGTGCAGCGTTATTTACGTGTTTTCAGGCCTAATATTATTATCAATAATAATAATATTTATTTATTTTTCGTTGGGTTAGGGTGGTCATTTATTATATATATATATATATACGTTTTTCATCAATTCACATCCGTTTTCATTTGTTTCCATCTGTTTTTGTCGGTTCCGTTTTTTTTTTTTTCCGGAAGAAAAATAAGCCTCTTTCACACGGGCGTTCCGTATGTCTATTTTTCATCTGTCCGTTTATGGATGAAAAACAGACCCCCATGTAATTCTATGGACTAACGGATGTAAACGTATGCTCATCTGTCTACATCTGTTAACATCCGTTTAATTTTCTTCAGTGAAAAAAAAGGAACAGACAAAAACCAGATGTAAACGGATGAAAAACAGATGTTAAATGATATAAATGGATAAAATGGACAAAAACGGATGTAAATGGACGAAAACGGACGAAAAACTGGTGATAAAACTGATGTAAACTGATGAAAAAGGGATTTAATCGGATGAAAAAGAGATGTAATCGGATGAAAACTGACTAAAATGGATGAAAAACAGATGAAAACGGACAAAAATTGATGAAAAACATGTAAAATGGATGAAAAACTTATGTAAACGATGTTAAATAGCTGAAAAAACGTATGTAAACTGATGAAAAATGGATGTAAGCGGTTGTAAACGGGCTAAAATGAATGAAAAACTGATGAAAATGGATGAAAAACAGATAAAAATGGGCGAAAATGGATGAAAAAGGGATGTAAAATGGATATAAATTGATGAAAATGGACAGAAAACTGGTGATAAAACTGATGTTAACTGATGAAAAATGGATGTAAGCGGATGAAAACAGATTAAGATGGATGAAAAACAAATGAAAACAGATGTAAATGGATGAAAACTGATGAAAAATTGGTGATAAAACTAATGTTAACTGATGAAAAACGGGTGTAAACTGATGAAAACAGACTAAAATGGATGAAAAACAGATTTAAACGGACGAAAATGGATGAAGAGCGGTTTTAAAACGGATGTAAATGGATGAAAATGGACGAAAAACTGGTGATAAAGTGGATGTTAACTGATAAAAAAACAGATGTAAACTCATGAAAAACGGATGTAAATGGGTGAAAACGGTCAAAAAACTGATGATAAAACAGATATAGGCGGATGAAAATGGACTAATACGGCTGAAAAACAGATGAAAACAGATGTAAAAAGATGAAAATGGACGTAAAACTGGTGATAAAATGGATGTAAACTGATTAAAAACAGATGTAAATGGATGAAAAACGGATGTAAGCAGATGAAAACGGACTAAGATGGATGAAAAACAGATGAAAACGGCCGAAAATGGATGAAAAGCGGATGTAAAATGGATGAAAAATGGATGTTAAAACGGATGTAAGCAGATGAAAACGGACTAAGATGGATGAAAAACAGATGAAAACGGCCGAAAAAACCAAGTTACACTTACGGTAACGTCTTTTCCAGGAGTCTTTCAGGCCAGCACTCTGAGAGACCTCGGCTCCTCCCCATCTGAGGAAACACCTCCACCTACAATAAAAAAGCTCCACTCCCCTCTGACCTCAGTTCTCCAAGCATCCTCCGGTCATCTGGGGAGACACAATGCGAGACAACATAATCACAATAAGCCATCTTCACATAACCAATATCAACAGTGGGTGGGAAACCGGTGCTGGCCTGAAAGACTCCTGGAAAAGACGTTACCGTAAGTGTAACTTGGTTTTTCCCCTACCGTCTTTCAGGCCAGCACTCTGAGAGGATAAGCGAGTACTCACCCTTCGGGCGGGCTAACTGCTTGTAAGACCTTACGACCAAAGTCCTGCTCCTGCACCGAGACCAGGTCCAGTCTGTAATGCTTGGCAAATGTGTCATAGCTGGACCATGTTGCCGCTCTGCAAATCTGCCCTGGGGAAACCCCTGCTAACTCTGCCTGGGTAGCCGCCACAGCTCGGGTGGAATGTGCCTTGATACCCTCCGGGACCTCCAGGCCTTCTGCCTGATATGCTCCTGTAATCGCCAGCCGCAGCCAGCTGGCCAGCGTCCTTCTAGACGCCTTCTTGCCTCTTCTAGCCCCCTTAAAAAAAACAAAAAGGGATTCGGTGCTTCTGAACTCCCTAGATTTCTCTAGATACTGGAGAACGCACCTTCTGACATCTAAACAGTGATACCTCTCCTGATCTACCCCCACCGGGTCAGGAAAAAATGAGGGAAGGACAATGTCCTGTTCCCTCTGGAAACTCCGAGCTACCTTCGGAATGAAGGACGGGTCTGGTCTGAAAACGATCCTGTCTGAAAAAATACGGAGATAGGGTGTTCTGATCGAGAGGGCCTCCATCTCACACACCCTCCTCGCCGTGGTAATCGCCACCAGAAAAGCAGTCTTAATGGTGAGCTCACCTATCGGACAGGACTCCAAGGGCTCGAATGGAGCCCTAGTCATCCCCCCGAGCACCTTGGCCAAATCCCACACTGGAAATGGTCTGGACCTCGGAGGCCTCTGCCTCACCAGAGCTTTGAAAAACCTACTCACCAACGCCTCCCTGGCCAGGGGCGTCTCCAAGAACACACTGAGGGCCGAGACCTGGCCCTTGAGCGTGCTGACAGACAATCCCTTGTCCGCTCCCGCCTGCAGGAATTCCAACACAGAAACCAAACTATGGGTTGCCACAGCTGTCCGGTCACACCAGGCTGTAAAGCAACCCCAGACCCTACCATAAATGGCCTGGGTCTCCTCCTTCCTACTGGCCAGTAATGTCGCCACCACCCTAGGCGAGAACCCCTTTTCTAAGAGGAGCTGCTGCTCAGAAACCAGGCCGTTAACCGCAATCTTCCTATGCTGGGGCAAAGAACCGGCCCCTGCGTTAACAAATCCACTCTTGGAGGCAGCTCCCAGGGTGGACGAGAGGCCAAACTCTTCAGGGTCGCAAACCACGCCCGCCGCGGCCAGAAGGGAGCTATCAGTATTAACGAGGTCCCCTCTGTCCTGAATTTCCTCAGGACCAGGGGGAGCAAAGGAACCGGGGGAAAGGCGTAACAAAGCCGGTAGTCCCACCTCTGACCTAATGCGTCCACCGCTCTGGACCCGTCCCAGCGGGATAGAGAGAAGAAATTTGGGACCTTGTTGTTCCTTCCGGAGGCAAAAAGGTCCACCTCCGGGGATCCCCACCTTCGCACAATCTCCTGAAAGACATCGGGGTTCAAGGCCCATTCCGACTCCCTGAGCCGAGTCCTGCTCAGGAAGTCTGCCTTCTGGTTCAGCTCCCCCTTTAAGTGTATCGCAGACAGGGACGCCAAATTCAGTTCTGCCCAGGACAACAGTGTCGCCGCTAAGGCCCCGAGGGCCTTGCTCCGCGTCCCTCCCTGCCTGTTTATATAAGCCACTGCCGTGGCATTGTCCGTCAGGACACGCACGTGCCGGCCCCTGACCTCCGCCTGGAAGGAGTGCAGAGCCTCCCACACTGCCCTCAATTCCTTCCAATTCGAGGATTTGTCCTTCTGCCCTAAGGACCATTCCCCCTGAGTCACCAAATTTCCCAGGTGGGCTCCCCAGCCCCTGGCGCTGGCATCCGTAGTGACCTCCACGGAAATCGGAAAGCACCACAACAGCCCCTGAGTTATGCTGGACGATCTCCTCCACCACCATAGAGACCTTTTCACACTGGGGGGCACCAAGACCCTGCGTTCTAGGGAGTGACACTTCCTGTCCCAAACCCTCAGGATCCACAACTGGAGGGGACGCATATGCAGACCTGCCCACTGAACTGCCGGAATGGACGCTGTCAGCAATCCAAGTACCGACATGGCCTGTCTTATGGACATCGACCTGCTCCCCTGCAGTAATCTGACTCCGGCCTCCAACTTGGTGACCTTTTCCAAAGTCAGGCTGGTCTTTTGGTCTACCGAGTCTAGAGTGTAGCCCAAGTAAATCACCTTCTGAGAAGGCACCAGGCAGGACTTCTCCAGATTCAAAACCCACCCCAAGCTTTCCAGATGGTTCCTCACTATAACCAGGTCTTGCCGTAAGTGAGCCTCTGAATCTGCGAAGAGCAGCAAATCGTCCAGATAGGCCACCACTGAAATCCCCCTCAAGCGGATAGAAATCAGTGCCTCCGACAGAACCTTGGTGAATACTCTTGGCGAGGAGGAAAGGCCGAATGGAAGAGCCCTGAACTGCCAGTGTCGAATTCCTTCCTCCCCCCCCACTGCCAACCTGAGGAACCTCTGAGAGGCTTCCGCCACGGGCACGTGTAGGTAGGCGTCCTTCAAGTCTATGGATGCCATGAATGCACCTGGTGGGATTAGGGACCTGATTGTAAAAATGGAATCCATGCGGAACCTCCGGTAACGTACTGACTTGTTCAAGGGTTTCAGGTTCAAAATCAGTCTGAACGCCCCAGACGGCTTTTGAACCACAAACACATGGGAATAAACTCCCTTCCCTCGCTCCGCTACCGGAACCCTGGAGATGACCCCCTGGGACTCCAGAATCTCCAAAGCGCCCACCAGAGCCGCGTCCTTCGTCGGATCCCTTGGACGGGTCGTCACTAGAAAAGTCTCGGGTGGCGGTCTCAGAAATTCTAACCGGTAACCCCTTCGGATGACATCCAAAATGAAGGGGCTGGTGACCACGGCTTCCCACTGTGGGAGGAATGCCGCCAATCTTCCCCCCACAGGAGGAACCAAGTCACCTTGGTTTTTGGGGCTGCTCAGGAGGGCGAAAAATCGCCCCCCCTCTTCCCCTACCTCTCTGTCCAGCCGACCTACCCTGACCAGGCGGTCGCAGGCTCAGCCTCTTTGCCGGGCGGGCCTTCCGTGTCCCCCCCTCCTGCATTTTCCTCTTGAGGGGGAAGGACTTTTTCCTATCAGCTGTCCGGTCCAATAATTCCTCCAACCCCGGGCCGAACAGACAGTCTCCTGTGAGGGGGATGCCGCATAACCTAACTTTTGAAGTGATGTCCCCCTGCCATGTCTTTAGCCACAGCGCCCTTCTGGCTGAATTGGTCAGGGCAGCAGACCTGGCCCCCAATCTCACCGACTCTGCGGAAGCATCCGCAATATACCCCACTCCTTGCAAAAGGGTCTCAAAAGAGGCCAAGATTTTTTCCTTGGGAGAGTCTGCCACAATATGGGCCTGTAATTGCGTAAGCCAATACTCTAAGTTCCTGGCTACCACTGTCGTAGCCATGGCCGGTTTCAGGTTGTACAGGGTCGAGTCCCAGGCCTTCCTAAGGAGAGACTCTGCCCTTCTGTCCAATAAGTCCGGTAAGACCCCCATGTCCTCAAACGCTAGGTCAGTTCTCCTGGTTGTTTGGGAAAAGGCCGCGTCTAGCCTGGGGCTCTTGTTCCAGACCGCCTCCGGGTCTTCCGAAAACGGAAACCTCCTCCTCAACGCTTTTGAGAAGAACGGTTTCCTTTCCGGGTCTTGCCACTCCTTCTTAATCGTGTCTACCAAAATGTCATGCACAGGAAACATTCTGTGCTGGTGCTCCTCCAATCCCTGATACATTTGGTCGTGGAGAGATAAGGCCTTAACCTCCTCCTTAATGTCCAGGGTTTCGTATATAGCCCCCAGGAGCTCATCAACCTCCTCTAGGGTCAACTTATACCGGGAGGGGCCCCTCCCTTCCTCTGAGGGACCCTCACCCGCTGATTCCTCCTCAGACTGGGAGTCCCCCACTGGTTCCTCCCCAGTCATAAGGGGTTCCCGACGACTCACCGAAGCCACCTGGGGGGGGGGGGGAAGTGTAGGTAATGGGAGGGCAAACCTCTCCATGAGGGACTTGAAGGAGTCGAAGGTGGTAGCCAACTCCTTCACCGACCTAGCTAGGTCCCCCTGTTCCGGCTTCTCCTCCCTCACCAACCCCTGTATACATGGGCCACAAAGAACCTTTCGCCAAGATTCTTTTAGAACTTCCTTACAGGAAGGGCATCTCCGCTTGGGCTCCTGGTGCCTAAGTTTAGCTCGGGCCTTGCCCTGCAAGACACAAAAGAAAAAGGGGGGGGGGGGGGGGGAAGCCCAATCAGTCCGACACTAAACACCCCCCCCCCCCTGCTTCCCGGTAGAGCAACAAGGGCCTGAAAAACCACAGACCCCTTGCCCTACCTTCTGCTAGGGGCCCACAGGTAGGGGAGGCCTCACTGAGGCACCTTACCTGCGACTGGCTGGTGCTGGCATCTCCTGGTCCCGGTGCCTCCGACATCCCGTACCGGAGGGTGGTCGCCTGGTGCAGGTCTGTCCCCCAGACCGCTGTGCACCGCACCGCCACATTCAAATTTCGCGCCGCCGTGGTGTGAAGGCCGCGACCGGAAGCGGAAGTCGCGGCCCTGGGCGAAGCCCCGCCCCTTCCGCCAGAAACCGCCGTCTCCCGACGTCCGGCCCGGCAAAGCCCTCAGACCGCCAGCATGGGAAGGAGCGGAACTCCCCCCGATCCTCCCCAGACCTCACCACGGCCACCCCGACACCCCCCCTCGCCGGAGGGGGCCGGGGGGCGAAGAGCAGGTAAGTGCCCTGTCCCGTCCCCCGGGATGCACTCTCACTGCTGGCAGCCTGCCCTGGGAGGATATGCAGCCGGACACTCCGGCCTTCACTCCCGGCTGCGTCGGGCCTCACAGCCGGCTATCCGGCCCTCGGCTCCCCTATCGTCCTCCTGCGCCTCCTCGTGTCTCCCCACCGGAGGAAACACCTGAACTGAGGTCAGAGGGGAGTGGAGCTTTTTTATTGTAGGTGGAGGTGTTTCCTCAGATGGGGAGGAGCCGAGGTCTCTCAGAGTGCTGGCCTGAAAGACGGTAGGGGAAATGGATGAAAAGCGGATGTAAAATGGATGAAAAATGGATGTTAAAACGGATGTAAGCAGATGAAAACGGACTAAGATGGATGAAAAACAGATGAAAACGGCCGAAAATGGATGAAAAGCGGATGTAAAATGGATGAAAAATGGATGTTAAAACAGATGTAAGCAGATGAAAACTGATGATAAAACAGATGTTAACTGATGAAAAATGGATGTAAACTGATGAAAAAAAACAGATGTAAGCGGATGAAAACAGATTAAAATGGATGTAAAACGGATGTAAATGGATGAAAACTGATGAAAAAAACAGATGTAAGCGGATGAAAACAGATTAAAATGGATGAAAAACAGACGAAAATGGATGTAAAACGGATGTAAATGGATGTAAACTGATGAAAAAAACAGATGTAAGCGGATGAAAACGGATTAAAATGGATGAAAAACAGACGAAAATGGATGTAAAACGGATGTAAATGGATGAAAACTGATGGAAAAACTGGTGAGAAAACTAATGTTAACTGATTAAAAAAGGTGTAAGTAGATAAAAATGGACTAAAATGGATGAAAAACAGATGAAAACGGAGGAAAAAGGACAAAAATGGATGTAAAACGGATGTAAATGGATGAAAAAGGATGAACAATGGATGTTAAAACGGATGTAAGTGGATGTAAATGGACTAGAATGGATGAAAAACATGAAAATGGATGAAAAAACGGATGTAAGCAGATGAAAATGGACTAAAATGGATGAAAAACATGAACATGCATGAAAAACGGATGAAAAACAGATGTAAACAATGTAAAAAGGATTAAAAAATAGTATGTAAACTGATGAAAAATGGATGTAAGTGGATAAAAACGGACTGGAATGGATGAAAAACTGGTGATAAAACTAATGTTAACTGATGAAAAACGGATGTAAATGGATAACAGATGATAAAACTGATAATAAAATGGATGTAAATGGATGTAAATGGATAACAGATGATAAAACTGATAATAAAACGGATGAAAATGGATGTAAATGGATCGTTGTTTTCTTTGAAAGAACATGACTGAACTGGTGATAAAACTGGAGCGGCGCTGTGAAAGGACCCGTAAGGTTTTCTTCCGGTCACACGGACGTTGACAGATCATCATCCGTTTCCATCCGCCAGCCCACAGAAATACGCGGGGGGGGGGGGGGGGGGCAGTTTTTCATCCATAAACGAACAGATTCGAGGAGGACAGACGTCGAGTGAAAGGGGGCATTTTGACAGAAACACCCAATGTAAGGGGGCACTCTAATGGGGACCCTGATGTATGGGGACATGCTGAGGGGGACTCTGATGTAAGGGGGCACACTGATGAGGACCCTGATGTATGGGGACATGCTGAGGGGGACTCTGATGTAAGGGGGCACACTGATGGGGACCCTGATGTATGGGGACATGCTGAGGGGGACTCTGATGTAAGGGGGCACTCTGATGGGGACCCTGATGTACAGACGCGGCTCTGATGGGGGCCCTGATATATGGATGCACTCTGATGGGGAGCCTGATGTATGGGGGCACTTTGTTGGGGACTCTAATGTAGCAGAGGACTCTGATGGGGACCCTGATATAATGGAGGACTCTGATGTAAGAGGGTATTGAAAAAATGTCCGGGTCAGGAAGGGGTTAGCCATTTACCCTCCAGAGGATCCCCCCCCCCCTCCCCGGACATTTTTTTGCAATACGGCGCTGCGTTGCTTTGACTGACAATTGCGCGGTCGTGCAGCGCTGCACCCAAATGAAATGTCCCTCCTTTGTTCCCCACCCATACTTTCTTCCGGTGGTATGCGATCCCCTCTGCGGTTTTTATTTTTTGTGTTATAAACAAAAAATGCCGACAATTTTAAAAAAAAAACAATATTTTTTACTTTTTTCTATAAAACATCCAGTAAAAAAATGTAAAAAATCGTAAATGAAATAAAATGTATTCTGCCGCGTCTGTGCTAAAATATCCCAATACGGGGATCTCCTATTTCCTGGGGACCCCGTGATCTCCTATTTCCTGGGGGCCCCGTGATCTCCTATTTCCTGGGGGCCCCGTGATCTATTTCCTGGGGGCCCCGTGATCTCCTATTTCCTGGGGGCCCCGTGATCTCCTATTTCCTGGGGGCCCCGTGATCTCCTATTTCCTGGGGGCCCCGTGATCTATTTCCTGGGGGCCCCGTGATCTCCTATTTCCTGGGGGCCCCGTGATCTCCTATTTCCTGGGGGCCCCGTGATCTCCTATTTCCTGGGGGCCCCGGAAGCTGTCGGCCCACGTAGGGCAGTCCATTGAAATACATTGCGCGTCGTGCAAAAACACGCCTCGGCGGGACGCTAACCTAACGGCGCCATGAAACTCCCCGTAGGGGCTGGTTCACTCCGCTGCAATTTCAGGTGCGATTTGGGAATTGAAATCGAATCTAATGAATGTGAGTGCCCTAACGTACGCGATTTGCGCAATTTCAAAAGTAGTTCTTGTATGACTTTTTCTGCGATTTTCTCATAAAGACTACAATAGAAATCGCACTGCAAAACGCAAGAAATCGTTGGGAAATCTTTAGAAAATGCGGTGAAATCGCAAACAAAATGCAAGATTTTAAATCGCATCCATTTGCGTTTAAATTTCCAAATCGCACCTGAGATGGCGCCGCAGCAAATCGCATACGTTAGGACACTCACATTTACATTCATTAGATCCAATTTCAGGTACGATTTAAATTCCCAAATCGCACATTTTGTTTGCGATTTCACCGCGTTTTCTGAAGATTTTCCAATGATTTCTTGCGTTTTGCAGTGCGATTTCTAAGCCTGCGTCGATTCGCCGTTTATTTATTGAGGGTTGCTTGACACGGGATGCGATTTTAAAAATCGCACGTTTTGTTTGCGGTCTCACCACGTTTTCTGAAATTGCGGCGGTGTGAACCAGCCCTACAATAGAAATCGCACTGAAAAACGCAAGAAATCGCTGGGAAATCTTCAGAAAAGGTGGTGAAATCGCAAACAAAACGTGCGATTTGGGAATTGAAATCGCACTTGAAATCGGATCCAATGAATGTGAGTGTCCTAACATACGTGATATGCTGCGGCGCCATTTCAGGTGCGATTTGGGATTCGCCACTAAAATCACAGCCTGCGTCGATTCACCGTTTATTTATTGAGGGTTGGTTGACACAGGATGCGATTTAAAAATCACTTTTTTTGCGATTTCGCCATGTTTTGTGAAGATTTCCCCAACGATTAATTTTCCATTGTATTTTTCAGTGCGATTTGTAAGCCTGCATCGATTCACTATTTATTGAGGTTAGTGTTGACACAGGATGCGATTTAAAATCGTTCTTGTTGTTTGCGATTTCACCGCGTTTTTTGAAGATTTCTTGCATTTTCCATTGCGTTTTGCAGTGCGATTTCTAAGCCTGCGTCGATTCACCATTTATTTATTGAAGCTTGGTTGACACCGGATGTTAGAAATCGCACTGCAAAACGCAAGAAATGGTTGGGAAATCTTCAATAGTTGCAAGCAAATCTTCAGAAAACGCAGTGAAATCGCATCCAAAAGCCTTCGTTCACACCGGATGCGATTTAAAATTGCGTATTTTGTTTGCGATTTCACTGCGTTTTCTGAAGAATTCCCAACAATTTCTTGCGTTTTCCATTGTGTTTATTGCAATTTCGCATATAGACTACAATAGAAATTGCAGTGCAAAACACAAGGAATCGTTGGGAATTCTTCAGAAAACGCAGTGAAATCGCAAACAACACGTGCGATTTGGGAATTTAAATCGTACCTGAAATCGGATCTAATGAATGTGAATGTGAGTGTCTTAACATGCGATTTGCTGCAGCGCCATTTCTAAAGTAGTTCTTGTATGACTTTTTCTGCAGTTTGTTGCGATTTCATGTATAGACTACAATAGAAATCACACTGCAAAACGCAATGGAAAAGCAAGAAATCTTCAGAAAACGCGGTGAAATCGCAAACAACATAAGCGATTTTAAATCGCATTCTAAGCCTAATTCTTGGTTCACACTGGATGTGATTTAAAATCGCATGTTTTGTTTGCGATTTCGCTGCGTTTTCTGAAGATTTCCCAAAGATTTCTTACATTTTCTATTGTGTTTTTAGTGCGATTTCTGTACGTGAAATCAGATCCAATGAATGATCCAATGATTTGCTGAAGTTGCAAACAAAAGTGCGATTTCTAAATCGCATCTGGTGTCAACCAAGCCTTAATAAATAAACAGCGAGTCGATGCAGGCTGCGATTTTTGCGGCAAATCGTAGGACCGGCGAAGAGAATGGCGCATCTCCAGCCGGTGAATTGACACGGGCTTAGAAATCGCACTGCAAAACGCAATGGAAAACGCCATAAATCGTTGGGGAAATCTTCAGAAAACGCGGCAAAATCACAAAAAACTTGCGATTTTTAAATCGCATCCCATGTCAACCAACCCTCAATAAATAAAGGGTGAATCGCAGGCTTAGAAATCGCACTGCAAAACGCAAGAAACTATTGGGGAAATCTTCAGAAAACCGCAAACAAAATGTGCAATTTTAAATCCATTTGCGTTTAAATTCCCAAATCGCACGTTTTGTTTGCGATTTTGCCGCCTTTTCTGAAGATTATCCAACGATTTCTTGCGTTTTCTATTGTAGGGCTGGTTCACACCGACGATATTGCAGAAAACGCGGTGAAATCGCAAAAAAACTTGCAATTATTAAATCGCATCTGGTGTCAACCAACCCTCAAAAAATAAATGGTGAGTTGACGCAGGCTGCGATTTTAGTGGCGAATCATACGACTGGCGAAGAGAGCGGTGCATCTCCAGCCCATGAATCGCCGCAGAAATCGCACTGCAAAACGCAAGAAATCAATGGGGAAATCTTCAGAAAATGCAAGAAATCGTTGGATAATCTTCAGAAAACGCGGTGAAATCGTAAACAAAATGTGCAATTTTAAATCGCATCCATTTGCGTTTAAATTCCCAAATCGCACATTTTGTTTGCGATTTTGCTGCCTTTTCTGAAGATTTCCCAACGATTTCTTGCGTTTTTCAGTGCGATTTCTATTGTAGGGCTGGTTCACATCGCCGATATTTCAGAAAATGCGGTGAAATCGCCAAAAAACTTGCAATTTTTAAATCGCATCCCGTGTCAACCAACCCTCAATAAATTAGCTGCGAGTCGACGCAGGCTGCGATTTTAGCGGCGTATCGTAGGACTGGGGAAGAGAAAGGCGCATCTCCATCCGGTGAATCGACGTAGCCTTAGAAATCGCACTGCAAAATGCAAGAAATCGTTGGATAATCTTCAGAAAACGCAGTGAAATCGCAAACAAAATGCGCAATTTTAAATCGCATCCATTTGCGTTTAAATTCCCAAATCGCACATTTTGTTTGCGATTTTGCTGCCTTTTCTGAAGATTTTCCAGCGGTTTCTTGCGTTTTTCAGTGCGATT
This sequence comes from Staurois parvus, assembly GCF_062004578.1. Classification (NCBI taxonomy): domain Eukaryota; kingdom Metazoa; phylum Chordata; class Amphibia; order Anura; family Ranidae; genus Staurois; species Staurois parvus. Next base: position 282,949 of record NW_028319536.1, on the reverse strand, counting down.
TCTATTGTAGGGCTGGTTCACATTTTTTCAGAAAACGCGGTGAAATCGCAAAAAAACGTGCAATGTCAGCCAACCCTCAATAAATAAGCGGCGAGTCGACACAGGCTGCGATTTTAGCGGCGCATCTCCATCCGATGAGTCGACGCAGGCTTAGAAACCGCACTGCAAAACTCAAGAAATCATTGGGGAAATCTTCAGAAAACCGCAAACAAAATGCGCAATTTTAAATCGCATCCATTTGCATTTAAATTCCCAAATCGCACGTTTTGTTTGCGATTTTGCCGACGCAGGCTGCGATTTTAGCGGCGTATCGTACGACTGGCGAAGAGAACGGCGCCTCTCCATCCCCTGCGCTTTGCACGTCTCCTTATTATAGGGAGCCGCCTGCGATTTCTCCTCCTTCCCGGCATCGGCGTTCAGCTGCAGAAACCTGATGCTCAGACAGGTGTCCGCCGATCTCCTCCCCCCTCCGTTCACCTGGGAGAGAGAAGTGTCTTGGACGAGCCCCGGAGGCTGAAGTTCCAGCAGTGCGCACATTGCAGGAGGGGAGGGCGCGAAGGAGGAACAGACACGCTCAGTCCGGGGAGAGGGAGAGTCGCAGCGCCAGGCATATAATACACAACAAAAGTCTCCCGTCGGATTCCAGACCTCCTGTATAAATCGCAGGGGACGCGGGGGACGGGGGAGACGCGGGGGACGAGTGAACGGAGGGGACGAGTGAACGGCCTTTTTCCTTTTCTTTTTCTTTTTTTTTGCTTTTGTGCTTTTGCATTATTGCAGAAGCCGCAAACATCGCCACACCTTCCGCTGGAGCTTGTCACCGTCTGCTGATCCGCAGGCGATCCCTGTGGATGGGTGACTCACGAGAAAGCAGCATCACGGCCGTATCGTCTCTGGAAACTGCTGCATCGCTCCTGGGATCTTCAAGGTGAAGCGAGTTTCCTGGAGGAGAGAAGAAGGGGGGGGGGGAGAGAATCGCCTTTCTTTTTTTTTTTCCTCCCCGCTGGATGCGGCGGCTTCTTCTTCCCCCCCCCCCCCCCCCTCGCAGCCAATGGTGAGCGGCGAGCACAAGGAGCTCTCCCAGCCTGCACCGGCCTTCCCATCTGCCTGAAAGGTGAGTCTGCGGATTATGTGGGTCTGGGGCGCGGGACGCGGGGTGCGGGGATGGGGGGGTGCGGGGATGGGGGGCTGCCGCGGACGGGATTAACTTTCGGGATTAAAAATTCAATCGGCGGCTTTTATTCCTGCGGCCAGAAAAATAATTACCAAAGATTTGACGCAGGCGGTGTGGTAGGTACCGGTAGGATGAGAGTCGCAGGACGCCATTGAGATCGCGAGAGATTTGGCGGACGATCGTTTTTCGTTCTATGAAAAAAGTGAGGTTGGATTGTATTTTATGTCTTGTGTATGTGAGCCTCTCGTGCGTGGGCGGTAAAAAAGAGGATGCAAAAGTTCGATAGGTGATAACCGTGCAGGCGGTAAAAAAGAGGATGCAAAAGTTCGATAGGTGGCCGAGCCTCTTGTAAGAACAATGCAGGCGGTAAAAAAGAGGATGCAAAAGTTCGATAGGTGATAACAGTGCAGGGGTAAAAAAGAGGATGCAAAAGTTCGATAGGTGGCCGAGCCTCTTGTAAGAACAATGCAGGCGGTAAAAAAAGAGGATGCAATAGTTCGATAGGTGATAACGGTGCAGGTGGTAAAAAAGAGGATGAAATCGTTCGATAGGTGGCCGAGCCTCTGGTGGTCACAGCGCAGGCGGTAAAAAAAGAGGATGCAAAAGTTTGATAGGTGATAACAGAGCAGGCGGTAAAAAAGAGGATGCAATAGTTCGATAGGCGATAGCAGTGCAGGCGGTAAAAAAGAGGATGCAATAGTTCGATAGGTGATAACAGTGCAGGCGGTAAAAAAGAGGATGCAATAGTTCGATAGGTGATAACAGTGCAGGCGGTAAAAAAAGAGGAAGAAATCGTTCGATAGGTGATAACAGAGCAGGCGGTAAAAAAGAGGAAGCAAAAGTAGCCAAGGCGATGGCGGAATTGTGATGTCATAGAGTGAGGTTTCCACACTACGGCCCTCCAGGTGTTGAGGAACTGCAAGTCCCATGAGGCCTTGCAAGACTCTGACATCCACAGGCAGGACTCCCAGAGGCATGATGGGACTTGTAGTACTTCAGCAGATGGAGGGCCGTAGGTTGGAGACCCCAACATAGACGACACACGCCGGGTCGGGATATAGATTGGCAGGTCAGGTTGTTCTGGCGGTAGGATCTCACCCATGTGTGGTGTCCATGGGGGGGGGGGGTCTGTAAGCCATTGGCTCAGAGGGGCTACCAGCACCAGATGAGGTGAGTAGGCAGAATGGGGGGGGGGGGGTTATTAGTGTTGGGGTAGGTTTGTGTTAGGCTTGGCTCCTAAAATGTTTGGAGGAGGTGAGGACTTACTTTAAGTGTTAGGTTTGTGTTAGGCTTGGCTCTTAGCAATTAAACGTTGGGGGGGGGGGGGGGGATGGGTCATGTGGTTTAAGTTTTAATGGGTTAAATGTTGGGGGGTGAGGGCTTCCTTTAGGGGTTAGATTCGTGTTAGGCTTTGCTGGAGGGGGTTAAATGTTGAGGAGGGTGAGGGCTTCCTTTAAGTGTTAGGTTTGTGTTAGGCTTGGCTCTCAGGGGGTTAACTCTTTGGTGGTCAAGTGGCTTTGGCTTTCTTTAAGGGTTAGATTTTTGTTAGGCTTGACTCTTAGCAATTAAATGTTGAAAGGGGGGGGGGGGGTATGTGGTTTAAGCTTCCTGTAGGGGTTAGATTTGTATTAAGCTTGGCTATTAGGGGTTCAATGTTGAGGAGGGTGAGGGCTTACTTTTGGGTTAGGTTTGTGTTAGGCTTGGCTGTTACGGGGGTGAACTGTTTGGTGGTCAGGTGGCTTCGGCTTACTTTAAGTGTTAGACTTTTGTTAGGCTTGGTTCTTAGCAATTAACGTTTTTTGGGGGGGGGGGGGGGGGTCACGTGGTTTAAGCTTCCTTTAGGGGTTACATTTGTGTTAGGTTTGGCTGTTAGGGGTTAAGGGCTTACTTTTGGGTTAGGTTTGTGTTCGGCTTGGCTCTTAGCAATTAAAACTTGGTGTGGTTTAAATTTAAGGGGTTAAATGTTATGGGGGGGGGGGATAGGCTTACTTTTTGGTTATATTTGTGTTAGGCTTGGCTGTTAGGGGTTAAATATTGAGGGAGGTAAGTGGTAAGGGCTTACTTTAAGGGTTAGATTTTTGTTAGGCTTGACTCTTAGCAATTAAACTTTTGAGGGGGGAGGGGGTTATGTGGTTTAAGCATCCTTTAGGGGTTAGATTTGTGTTAGGCTTGGCTGTTAGGGGTTAAATGTTAAGGGGGGGGGGGCTTTTGGGTTAGATTTGTGTAAGGCTTGGCTGTTAGGGGTTAAATGTTAAGGGGGGGGGGGCTTTTGGGTTAGATTTGTGTAAGGCTTGGCTGTTAGGGGTTAAATGTTAAGGGGGGGGGGGGCTTTTGGGTTAGATTTGTGTAAGGCTTGGCTGTTAGGGGTTAAATGTTAAGGGGGGGGGGGCTTTTGGGTTAGATTTGTGTTAGGCTTGGCTGTTAGGGGTTAAATGTTAAGGGGGGGGGGGGCTTTTGGGTTAGATTTGTGTAAGGCTTGGCTGTTAGGGGTTAAATGTTGAGGGAGGTAAGGGTTTACTTTAAGTGTTAGGTTTATGTTAGGCTTGACTCTTAGCAATTAAACATGGGGGGGGGGGGGGGTTAAGTTTCCTTTAGGGGTTAAATTTGTGTTAGGCTTAGCTGTTAGGGGTTAAATGTTGGGGGGTACGGGCTACTTTTTGGGGTAGGTTTGTGTTAGGCTTGGCTCTTAAGTGTTTGGGGGAGGTTATGTGGTAAGGACGTATTTAAAGGTTGGGTTTGTAGGCTCAACTCTTAGGGGTTAATAGTTTGGGGGACATAAGGATTAAGGACTTACTTTAAGGGTTAGTTATGTGTTAGGCTTGGCTCTTAGTGGTTAACTGTTTGGGGGAGGTCAAGTGGCTTAGGTTTGTCTTAGGGGTTAGGTTTGTGCTAGGCTTGGCACTTAGGGGTTAACTCTTGAGGGAAGGGGGCAGGGAGTCAAGTGGCATAGGCTTAGGTTAGGCTTTTGTTAGTCTTAGGGGTTAAATGTTGGGGGAGGGGGGGTTAAGTGGTAAGAGCTTACTTTTAAGTGTCATCTGTGTGTTAGGCTTAGCTGTTAGGCGTTAAATGTTAAAGGGAGGTCAAGTGCCTTAGGAATACCTTAAGGGTTAGGTTTATGTTAGGCTTGAATCTTAGGGGTTAAATGCTGCGGGCAGGTTAAGTGGTAAGGTCTTAATTTAGGGGTTAGGTTTTTGTTAGACATGGCTCTTAAGGGTTAAACGTTGGGTTAGATTAAGTGGTAAGAACTTACTTCAGGGGTTAGATTTGTGTTAGGCTTGGCTGCTAGGGGGTTAATGTGGAGGTGGGGGGGGGGGGGGAATGGCTTACTTTTGGGGTAGGTTTGTGTTAGGCTTGGCTCCAAAGGGGTTAGTGTTTGGGGAAGGTTAAGTGGTAAGGGCTTAATTAAGGGGTTAGGTTTGTGTTAGGCCTGGTACTTAGGGGTTAAATGTTGGGGAAGGTTAAGTGATAAGGGCTTAGTTTAGGGGTTAGGTTTGTGTTAGGCATGACTCCTAGGGGTTAACTCCTAAATGGGGGGGGGGGGGTGTTAAGTGGCTTAGGATTACTTAAGGGTTAGGTTTTTTTTAGGCATGGCTCTTAGGGGTTAACTAATATGGGGGGGGGGGGGGGTCAACAGGCTCAGGCACACTTCAGGGGTTAGGTTTGTGTTAGACTTGGCTCTTAGGGGTTAACTCTTCAGGGGGGGAGGGGACTTAGGTTCATTTCAGGGGTTCGGTTTGTGTTAGACATGGCTCTTAGGGGTTAACTCTTGAGGGAGGCTTAGGCTCACTTCAGGGGTTAGGTTTGTGTTAGGCATGGCTCTTAAGGGTTAACCCTTGGGAAGGGGGGCTTAGGCTCTTAGGCTCACTTCAGGGGTTAGGTTTGTGTTAGGCATGGCTCTTAGGGGTTAACTCTTGGTGGGGGGAGGCTTTGGCTCACTTCAGGGGTTAGGTTTGTGTTAGACTTGGCTCTTAGGGGTTAACTCTCGGGGGAGGGGAGGCTTAGGCTCACTTCAGGGGTTAGGTTTGTGTTAGGCATGGCTCTTAGGAGTTAACTCTTGGGGGGGGGGGTGTGTAAAGTGGCTTAGGCATGGCTCTTAGGGGGATAAATGTTGGGGAGGTTAAATGGTAGGAGCTAGATTAAAGGGCTAGGTTTGTGTTAGGCATGGCTTTTAGAGATTAACTCTTGGGGGAGGGGAGGGGAGGGAAGGTTTAGGCTCTTAGGCTCATTTCAGGGGTTAGGTTTGTGTTAGGCATGGCTCTTAGGGGTTAACTCTTGGGGGGTGTAAAATAGTTTAGGATTACCTAAGGGTTTGGGGTTTTTTTTAGGCAAGACTCTTAGGAGTTAACTCTTGGTGGTGGTGGGCGGAGGGGGGTAAGAAGCCTAGGCTTAGGTCTTTGGTAGGCATGGCTCTTAGGGGTTAAATGTTAAATGGTTAAATGGTAAGAGCTTGATTTAAGGGTTAGGTCTGTGTTAGGCTTGGCTTTTAGGGGTTAAATGTTGGTGGGGGGAGGCTTTGGCTCACTTCAGGGGTTAGGTTTGTGTTAGACTTGGTTCTTAGGGGTTAACTCTTGGGGGGGTGTAAAGTGGCTTAGGCATGGCTCTTAGGGGGATAAATGTTGGGGAGGTTAAATGGTAGGAGCTAGATTAAAGGGTTAGGTTTGTGTTAGGCATGGCTCTTAGGGACTAACTCTTGGGGGAGGGGAGGGAAGGTTTAGGCTCTTAGGCTCACTTCAGGGGTTAGGTTTGTGTTAGGCATGGCTCTTAGGGGTTAACTCTTGGGGGGGTAAAGTGGCTTAGGATCACCTAAGGGTTTGGGGTTTTTTTTTAGGCAAGGCTCTTAGGAGTGAACTCTTGGTGGTGGTGTGAGGGGGGGGGGGGGGTAAGAAGCCTAGGCTTAGATTAAGGTTTAGGTCTTTGGTAGGCATGGCTCTTAGGAGTGAACTCTTGGTGGTGGTGGTGGTGGGGGGAGGGGGTAGGAACCCTAGGCTTAGATTAAGGGTTAGGTCTGTGTTAGGCTTGACTCTTAGGGGTTAACTGTTAGGGGCAGGTCAGGTGGCTTCGGGGGTTAGGTGAAGTGTTAGGGGTGGGGGGATTGTTAGGTTTGGAGTCACCCATTCAGGCAGGGGAGGGTTAAAGTAGAACCTCAGCAGAAACCGGTCAGCATATCCTCCAATAGGGTGTCGGGAGTTGGTGCGAATTTAAAGGAAATTTCTGGTACAGGAAGTGAAGGAAAATCTCCACAAGAGGGATTCTAACCCTTCCCCCGTCCAGTTCAGTGCCAGGAAAGGATCGGTTGGAGATCGTTTCCCATCCTGGATAAGGTAGGAGAGGGTTAGAACCTTTGACATTTTTTTTCAGTCGGGATTTGGAGGTGCAGGGAGGCAAAGTGCCCGAAGCAGAGCGCAGTCCAGATTTGATTCTTTTTAGACTCTTATGTAATTAAAAAGCCAAAATAGTTCAGGGGTTCGAAGGGCCCCCCTTCATCAAGGCGGGGTACTGCTGTACTGTCTCTTATGTCATAAATCAACACTTTTTGGGGTTTAAGAGATTCCTCTTTATTTGCAGCTTGGTTTCTTCTGTTTTATGACATTAAAATCCAACCTGGTGTGGGGGTTCAAAGGGTCCCCCTTCATCAGGGCTTGGTACTGTTGAACAGACTCGTATGTCATATAAATCCATCGTGTTTTGGGGTTCAAAGGGCCCCCCTTCATTAGGGATGGGACTTCTGTACATTCTCTTATGTAATAAATCAACACTTTTGGGGTTTAAGAGATTCCTCTTCATCAGAGCTTCATTTCTTGTGTACAATCCTTTATATTATTAAAATCTAATCCAGTTTGGGGGTTCAAAGGGTCCCCTTCATCAAGGCTTGGTACTGTTGTACAGTCTCTTATGTCATAAATGTTGAATGTGTTTTGGGGTTCAAAGGGTCCCCCTTCATCAGGGCTTGGGACTTCTGTACTGTCTCTTATGTCATAAATGTTGAATGTGTTTTGGGGTTCAAAGGGTCCCCTTCATCAGGGCTTGGGACTTCTGTACTGTCTCTTATGTCATAAAAATTTGACCTGGTTTGGGGGTTCTAAGGGTCCCCTTCATCAAGGCGGGGTACTTCTGTACATTCTCTTATGTCATAAATCAACACTTTTGGGGTTTAAGATATTTCTCTTCATCAGAGCTTGATTTCTTGTGTACAATCTTTTATATCATTAAAATCTAATCCAGTTTGGGGGTTCAAAGGGTCCCCCTTCATCAGGGCTTAGTACTGTTGAACAGACTCTTATTTCATATAAATCCGATGTGTTTTGGGGTTCAAAGGGTCCCCCTTCATCAAGGCTTGGTACTGTTGTACAGTCTCTTATGTCATAAATGTTGAAATGTGTTTTGGGGTTCAAAGGGTCCCCCTTCATCAAGGCATGGTACTGCTGTACAATCTCTTATGTAAAAAATGTTGAATGTGTTTTGGGGTTCAAAGGGTCCCCCTTCATCAAGGCATGGTACTTCTGTACAATCTCATTAATAAGTCAACGTGTTTTGTGGTTTGTTATTCCACTTCTTCAGGGCGTGATTTCTTCACTACAATCACTTATGTCATAAAAGAATCAATGAAAAAAAGTCAACATGTTTCAGGGTTCAAAGGGTCCCCCTTCATCAAGACTTGGTACAGCTGTACAGTCTCTTATGTCATAAAAAGTCAACATGTTTCAGGGTTCAAAGGGCCCCCCTTCATCAAGGCTTGGTACGGCTGTACAGTCTCTTACGTCATAAAAAGTCAATATGTTTCAGGGTTCAAAACGTCTCCCTTCATTAAGGGTTGGTTCTTATGTATATTCTCTTATGTAATAAAAATTCAATGTATTTTGGGGTTCAAAGGGTCCCCCTTCATCAAGGCTTGGTACTGTTGAACAGACTCTTGTGTAAAAAAAAAAAAAAAATCCAAAATGTATCAGGTGTTCCAAGGGCCCCTCTTCATCAAGGATTGGTACGGCTGTACAGTCTCTTATGTCAGCAAAAGTGAACATGTTTCAGGGTTCAAAGGGCCCCCCTTCATCAAGGCTTGGTACTGCTGTACTTTCTCAAGTAATAACTCAGTGCTTTCGGGGGTTCAAGGGATTCCCTTTCATCAGGGCTTGGTTTCTTCTGTGCAAACTGTTATGTCATTCAAAGTCAACGGGTTTCAGGGTCCAAAGGGTCCCCTTCATTAAGGCTTGGTACTGCTGTACAGTCTTTTATGGCGTAAAAATCAGGCGTTTTCTGGGGTTCAAAGGGTCCCCCTTCATCAAGGGATCTAAGGGATACAATTTGAGGGATCCAGAGGGGTAATTAGTGTTCCTCTGGGGAGATTTCCTTCCACTTCCTGTCCTGTAGACCAGGTGTGGACTGACCATTTGAGCACTCGGGCACTGCCCGAGGGCCCGGGGTCAGTAGGGGGCCCCATGAGATGCCCCTGGTACCTTTTCATTGTCTTTTTCATAGGCTTTTTTCGGTGTGGGCAAGGACACGGGGGCCCCATGATCCCCTATTGCCCGGGGGCCCCATGAGTTGTCAGTCTGCCCCTGCTGTAGACACATCACAAGTGAGAAGAAATCTCTCCAAAGTGTGGAAAATCCCATTTTATGCAACTGTGTCCCCATAGGAAGATTTCCCCTCTGTTCCTTTTCTGGTGACAACTCAGAATGTTGGCTCCTCCCTCAGGTCCAGTCCTCCTTGACAATGGGCCCCCCGACAAGGTGCACTCTGGGTATTAGGAGGTTGTGTTGGTATTTGTTTCTTCCTCTGTCATACTTACTGCAGGTCTAGTTTTCGGCAAAGTGGGAGTTGAGTCACGGCAGTTCTTAGCGTGATACTTCCCTACAGCAAGAAAAAAACATCTATTAAAATATTTCTGATGTGAATCTTCTGGAACCCGGGAATCCCGAGTAGTGACTGAGCCAATCATTGCTAATCCCGAATGTCCTCGTGTGTTCTATGACCGCTGATGGTTGCCATGGTCAATGGACTCTCCATTGGTGACTGAGCCAATCATTGCTAATCCCGAATGTCCTCGTGTGTTCTATGACCGCTGATGGTTGCCATGGTCAATGGACTCTCCATTGGTGACTGAGCCAATCATTGCTAATCCCGAATGTCCTCGTGTGTTCTATGACTGCTGATGGCCTGCCATGGTCAATGGACTCTCCATTGGTGACTGAGCCAATCATTGCTAATCCCGAATGTCCTCGTGTGTTCTATGACTGCTGATGGTCTGCCATGGCCAATGGACTCTCCATTGGTGACTGAGCCAATCATTGCTAATCCCGAATGTCCTCGTGTGTTCTATGACTGCTGATGGCCTGCCATGGTCAATGGACTCTCCATTGGTGACTGAGCCAATCATTGCTAATCCCGAATGTCCTCGTGTGTTCTATGACTGCTGATGGCCTGCCATGGTCAATGGACTCTCCATTGGTGACTGAGCCAATCATTGCTAATCCCGAATCTTCTCGTGTGTTCTATGACTGCTGATGGCCTGCCATGGTCAATGGACTCTCCATTGGTGACTGAACCAATCATTGCCTAATCCCGAATGTCCTCGTGTGTTCTATGACTGCTGATGGTTGCCATGGTCAATGGACTCTCCATTGGTGACTGAGCCAATCATTGCTAATCCCGAATGTCCTCGTGTGTTCTATGACTGCTGATGGCCTGCCATGGTCAATGGACTCTCCATTGGTGACTGAACCAATCATTGCCTAATCCCGAATGTCCTCGTGTGTTCTATGACTGCTGATGGCCTGCCATGGTCAATGGACTCTCCATTGGTGACTGAGCCAATCATTGCTAATCCCGAATCTTCTCGTGTGTTCTATGACTGCTGATGGCCTGCCATGGTCAATGGACTCTCCATTGGTGACTGAACCAATCATTGCCTAATCCCGAATGTCCTCGTGTGTTCTATGACTGCTGATGGTTGCCATGGTCAATGGACTCTCCATTGGTGATTGAGCCAATCATTGCTAATCCCGAATGTCCTCGTGTGTTCTATGACTGCTGATGGCCTGCCATGGTCAATGGACTCTCCATTGGTGACTGAACCAATCATTGCTAATCCCGAATGTCCTCGTGTGTTCTATGACTGCTGATGGCCTGCCATGGTCAATGGACTCTCCATTGCTGACTGAGCCAATCATTGCTAATCCCGAATGTCCTCGTGTGTTCTATGACTGCTGATGGCCTGCCATGGTCAATGGACTCTCCATTGGTGACTGAGCCAATCATTGCTAATCCCAAATCTTCTCGTGTGTTCTATGACTGCTGATGGCCTGCCATGGTCAATGGACTCTCCATTGGTGATTGAGCCAATCATTGCTAATCCCGAATGTCCTCGTGTGTTCTATGACTGCTGATGGCCTGCCATGGTCAATGGTCTCTCCATTGGTGACTGAGCCAATCATTGCCTAATCCCGAATGTCCTCGTGTGTTCTATGACTGCTGATGGCCTGCCATGGTCAATGGACTCTCCATTGGTGACTGAGCCAATCATTGCTAATCCCGAATCTTCTCGTGTGTTCTATGACTGCTGATGGTTGCCATGGTCAATGGACTCTCCATTGGTGACTGAACCAATCATTGCCTAATCCCGAATGTCCTCGTGTGTTCTATGACTGCTGATGGTTGCCATGGTCAATGGACTCTCCATTGGTGATTGAGCCAATCATTGCTAATCCCGAATGTCCTCGTGTGTTCTATGACTGCTGATGGCCTGCCATAGTCAATGGACTCTCCATTGGTGACTGAGCCAATCATTGCTACTCCCGAATGTCCTCCTGTGTTCTATGACTGCTGATGGTCTGCCATGGCCAATGGACTCTCCATTGGTGACTGAGCCAATCATTGCTAATCCCGAATGTCCTTGTGTGTTCTATGACTGCTGATGGCCTGCCATGGTCAATGGACTCTCCATTGGTGACTGAACCAATCATTGCTAATCCCGAATGTCCTCCTGTGTTCTATGACTGCTGATGGTTGCCATGGTCAATGGACTCTCCATTGGTGATTGAGCCAATCATTGCTAATCCCGAATGTCCTCGTGTGTTCTATGACTGCTGATGGCCTGCCATGGTCAATGGACTCTCCATTGGTGACTGAGCCAATCATTGCTAATCCCGAATCTTCTCGTGTGTTCTATGACTGCTGATGGCCTGCCATGGTCAATGGACTCTCCATTGGTGACTGAACCAATCATTGCCTAATCCCGAATGTCCTCGTGTGTTCTATGACTGCTGATGGTTGCCATGGTCAATGGACTCTCCATTGGTGATTGAGCCAATCATTGCTAATCCCGAATGTCCTCGTGTGTTCTATGACTGCTGATGGCCTGCCATGGTCAATGGACTCTCCATTGGTGACTGAGCCAATCATTGCTAATCCCGAATGTCCTCGTGTGTTCTATGACTGCTGATGGCCTGCCATGGTCAATGGACTCTCCATTGGTGACTGAGCCAATCATTGCTAATCCCAAATCTTCTCGTGTGTTCTATGACTGCTGATGGCCTGCCATGGTCAATGGACTCTCCATTGGTGATTGAGCCAATCATTGCTAATCCCGAATGTCCTCGTGTGTTCTATGACTGCTGATGGCCTGCCATGGTCAATGGTCTCTCCATTGGTGACTGAGCCAATCATTGCCTAATCCCGAATGTCCTCGTGTGTTCTATGACTGCTGATGGCCTGCCATGGTCAATGGACTCTCCATTGGTGACTGAGCCAATCATTGCTAATCCCGAATCTTCTCGTGTGTTCTATGACTGCTGATGGCCTGCCATGGTCAATGGACTCTCCATTGGTGACTGAGCCAATCATTGCTAATCCCGAATCTTCTCGTGTGTTCTATGACTGCTGATGGTTGCCATGGTCAATGGACTCTCCATTGGTGAGCGGGACCCTCTGGCAGGATCAGGCGTTCCCTCACCGCGCACCTAAACACCGTCGCTCAGAAAGCGTTAGAGGTCTGTTGGGGGAACTTTAATACTTTTTACGGAATATTTATGGAATCTGGCTGTGTGTGTTATGAAGGTATCGGGAGTTTTCTCTATAGAGGTCTGCTGTTCCACCCTTCCTTATAGCTAATTGCGATGGCGCCATTGGACTACTTCAACGGCCAATGCTGTGTGGCATGTTCATGGGATGGGGTTCCCATAATTCCCATAAAATCCAGACCCGGGAACTCAGCACAGGGATGGTGGGAACCCCTCATAATGGGCACAGCGGGTGTACAGACCCGGGAACTCAGCACAGGGATAATGAGAACCCCTCATAATGGGCCCAGTGGGTTTACAGACCTGTGAACTCAGCACAGGGATGGAGGGAACCCCTCATAATGGGCACAGTGGGTGTACAAACCCGGGAACTCGGCACAGGGATGGTGGGAACCCCTCATAATGGGCACATCGGGTGTACAGACCCGGGACCGCGGCACAGGAAAGCTGGGGACCCCTCATAAGGGGAACAGTGGGTGTAGAGACCCAGGAACTCAACACAGGGATGGTGGGAACCCCTCATAATGGGCACAGTGGGTGTACAGACCCGGGAACTTAGCACAGGAATGGTGGGAACCCCACGGAGGGTACTATGCTGTACTCTTCTTCTGAAATATTATCCAAAAATGGTCACAGGCAATGAAAAGGGGAGGAGTATTTAATCCTACATTCTTGATTGAATTGAATTCGGAAATGTTATTGGAGATGTTATACAGGCCAACTATTCCCAATGGCCACCCATTCAATGGTCAGGCTTCCCCGGGGAATCAGGGACAGCTATGGATTCCGGTCATGGAGCGACAATAATGAGATGCTGCTCCGGACTCAGGATTAGACGGGATGGAAAATTTCAGAGGACTTTTACTTCTGATCTCTGCTGAGTCTGGAGCCCTTCCAGTGTGTTTTGTCGTGGAACGGCTCTAAATCCCGGCTGTCTGGGTTCCTCTAGATCTACTCTGACCCAGGGGCGGACTGACCATTTGGAAACCCGGGCACTGCTCGAGGGCCCAGGGTCAGGAGGAGGACCCATGAGATGCCCCTGGTACCTTTTTCATAGGCTTTTTTGAGTTTGGGCAAGGACACAGGGGCCCCATGATCCCTTATAGCCCGGCGGCCCCATGAGTTGTCAGTCCGCCCCTGCTCTGACCACAGGCAGCTGGTGTATGGACTGGAAACGACTGGCCACCCTACCACTCAGTGGAGATGTGGCCACCCTACCACTCGGTGGCGATGTGGCCACCCTACCACTCGGTGGCGATGTGGACTCCCTACCACTCGGTGGAGATGTGGACACCCTACCACTCCGTGGAGATGTGGACACCCTACCACTCGGTGGAGATGTGGCCACCCTACCACTCGGTGGCGATGTGGACTCCCTACCACTCGGTGGAGATGTGGCCACCCTACCACTCGGTGGAGATGTGGCCACCCTACCACTCGGTGGAGATGTGGCCACCCTACCACTCTGTGGAGATGTGGACATCCTTTGCAGGGTCTAGAGATTTGGATCACTGCGCAGCATAAGAATCGTACAGATTCAGCCCTGTGTTCATGTTTATAAAAGCCGGCAGATGGTAGACACAGCAGTTGTATTGTCCACGGTGACAACTCTACATTCTCAGTATTGAACCCTTTAATGTCCTGACAACGTGGGAATCCCATCCTCCCGGGTCCACTATACAAGGGCTTATATCTGCGGGAATGTGGGGGAGCTCCTCCAGCATTGAATGTATGTAATGGCAAGGGGTCCTGGGGTGTGCAGGAGGATCTATTGATGTTGGCTGCTAGAGGGTCTGTTGTTGCTTGTGGGGATCTATTATTGTAAAGGGGGGCCTATTATTTTTTTGGGAGATCTTATGTTGCTGGGGGGGTCAACTGTTCCTGGGAGGCATCTACTGTTGAAGGAGGGGTCTACTGATGCTGGCTGCTAGAGGGTCTGCTGTTGCTGGTGGGGATTTCATTTTGACGAAGGGGCATATTATTTTTTGGAGATCTTATGTTGCTGGGGGGTCAACTGTTGATGCGAGGCATCTATTGTTGAGGGAAAGGTCTACTGATGCTGGCTGCTAGAGGATCTATTGTTGCTGAAGTGGGCTCTCATATTGCCGGGGCTATTATTTTTTTGGGGGGTCTATTGTTGCTGTTGGGGCTCCACTATCGCAGGGGGCCATTATTTTTTTGTGGTGGGTCAACTGTTCCTGGGAGGCATCTACTGATGCTGGCTGCTAGAGGGTCTGCTGTTGCTGGTGGGGATCTAATTTTGACGCGGTGGGCCTATTATTTTTGGGGAGGTCTTATGTTGCTGGGGAGGTCAACTGTTGCTGAGAAGCATCTACTGTTGAGGGAGGGGTCTATCGATGCTGGCTGCTAGAGGATCTATTGTTGCTGAAGTGGGCTCTCATATTGCCGGGGTTATTATTTTTTGGGGGGGTCTTATGTTGCTGAGAGGGATTCACTGTTGCTGGAAGGCATCTACTGTTGAAGAAGGGGTCTATTGATGCTGGCTGCTAGTGGATCTATTGTTGCTGGTGGGACTCTAATATTGCGAGAGCTATTATTTTTTTAGGAGGTCTTCTGTTCCGGGGGGGGGGGGGTAAACTGATGCTGGGAGGCATCTACTGCTGAGGGAGGGCTCTATTGATGCTTGCCGCTAGAGGGCCTATTGTTGCTGGCGGGGATCTATTATTGCGGGGGTGGGGCTATTATTTTTGGGGAGGTCTTATGTTGCTGGGGGGGGGGGGAGCAACTGTTCCTGGGGGGAATCTATTGTTGAGGGAGGGGGTCTTTTGTTGCTTTCTGCTGGAGAGTCTATTGATGCTGGGGGGGGGTATTTTGTTGCAGGAGATATATTATATATATATATATATAGTATAATATTAGTATAAAAATATAATAACAATGTAACAATAATTTAAACATATAATACAAATATAAATATTATTATTATAATACTACAGAATTTATATAGTGCTAACAGTTTACGCAGCAATTCACAATATAATAATAATGAGGAGGACTGGATAAATTAGTATCAGTATTATTCCATTTTCTTCTATTTTATTTTTCTATTTTTATATGATATATTGTTAAATTATACATTTTTTTTTCTATTATCATTATTATTACATTTTTCTATTATTGTTACATTGGTGTTTGATTTTTTTTTTAATATATATATTTATATTATATATTGTTATATTATTGGTAATATATTTTATATTATTATTATATTGTAAAGTGCTGCGTAAACTGTTAGCACTATATAAATTCTGTAGTATTATAATAATAATATAAAATATATTGATAATAGAAAAAAAAATGTATAATTTAACAATATATCATATAAAAATAGAAGAATAAAATAATAGAAAAAAATGGAATAATACTGATACTAATGTATCCAGTCCTCCTCATTATTATTATTATTATTATTATTATATTGTAAAGTGCTGCATAAACTGTTAGCAGTATAAATTTATATATATAATACATACAGTGGGGATCGAAAGTTTGGGCACCCCAGCTAAAAATGTGTATTAATGTGCATAAAGAAGCCAAGGAAAGATGGAAAAATCTCCAAAAGGCATCAAATTACAGATTAGACATTCTTATAATATGTCAACAAAAGTTAGATTTTATTTCCATCATTTACACTTTCAAAATAACAGAAAACAAAAAAATGGCGTCTGCAAAAGTTTGGGCACCCTGCAGAGTTAATATCTTGTACTGCCCCCTTTGCCAAGCTGAGACCTGCCAGTGTCATGGATTGTTCTCAATCATCGTCTGGGCAGACCAGGTGATGTCAATCTCAAAGGTTTTAAATGCCCAGACTCATCTGACCTTGCCCCAACAATCAGCACCATGGGTTCCTCTAAGCAGTTGTCTAGAAAACTGAAACTGAAAATAGTTGACGCTCACAAAGCTGGAGAAGGCTATAAGAAGATAGCAAAGCATTTTCAGATGTCAATATCCTCTGTTCGGAATGTCATTAAGAAATGGCAGTCATCAGGAACAGTGGAAGTTAAAGCAAGATCTGGAAGACCAAGAAAAATATCAGACAGAACAGCTCGCAGGATTGAGAAAAACAATTCAAAACCCACGTTTGACTGCACAATCCCTCCAGAAAGATCTGGCAGACACTGGAGTTGTGGTCACTATTCCACTATAAAGAGATACTTGTACAAATATGGTCTTCATGGAAGAGTCATCAGAAGAAAACCTCTTCTACGTCCTCACCACAAAAATCATCGTTTGAACTTTGCAAATGAACATATAGACAAGCCTGATGCATTTTGGAAACAAGTTCTGTGGACCGATGAGGTTAAAATGTAACTTTTTGGCCGGAATGAGCAAAGGTTCGTTTGGAGAAGAAGGGGCACAGAATTGAATGAAAAGAACCTCTGTCCAACTGTTAAGCATGGGGTTGGATCAATCATGCTTTGGGGTTGTGTTGCAGCCAGTGGCACAGGGAACATCTCACGAGTAGAAGGAAAAATGGATTCAATAAAATTTCAGCAAATTTTGGATGGTAACTTGATGCCATCTGTGAAAAAGCTGAAGTTAAAGAGAGGATGGCTTCTACAAATGGATAATGATCCTAAACACACCTCGAAATCCACGGGGGATTACATCAAGAGGCGTAAACTGAAGGTTTTGCCATGGCCTTCACAATCTCCTGACCTCAACATCATTGAAAATCTATGGATAGACCTTAAAAGAGCAGTGCGTGACAGACAGCCCAGAAATCTCAAAGAACTGGAAGACTTTTGTAAGGAAGAATGGGCAAAGATACCTCAAACAAGAATTGAAAGACTCTTGGCTGGCTACAAAAAGCGTTTACAAGCTGTGATACTTGCCAAAGGGGGCAGTACAAGATATTAACTCTGCAGGGTGCCCAAACTTTTGCAGACGCCATTTTTTTTGTTTTCTGTTATTTTGAAAGTGTAAATGATGGAAATAAAATCTAACTTTTGTTGACATATTATAAGAATGTCTAATCTGTAATTTGATGCCTTTTGGAGATTTTTCCATCTTTCCTTGGCTTCTTTATGCACATTAATACAAATGTTTAGCTGGGGTGCCCAAACTTTCCATCCCCACTGTATATAAATTCTGTAGTATAATAATAATAATATAAATATATCATAATAAAAAAAATATATGATACCAATGTAACAATAATATAAAAATGTAATAATAATGATAATAGAAAAAAAAAAGTGTAATTTAACAATATATCATAGAAAAATAGAAAAATAAAATAATAATAGAAAAAATCAAATAATAATGATACTAATATATCCAGTCCTCCTCATTATTATTATTGTTATTATTATTATAATACTACAGGATTTATATAGTGCTAACAGTTTACGCAGCACTTTACAATATAATAATAATAATGAAGAGGACTGGATACATTAGTATCATTATTATTTGATTTTTTCTATTATTTTATTTTTCTATTTTTATATGATATATTGTTAAATTATACATGTTTTTTTCTATTATCATTTTTATATTGTTACATTGCTGTTAGATTTTTTTTTAATATTATATATTTATATTATATATTGTTATATTATTGGTAATATATTTTATATTATTATTATTATTATTATAATATTACAGAATTTATATAGTGCTAATAGTTCACGCAGCACTTTACAATATAATAATAATAATAATATTAAAATGTAATAATGATAATAGAATTTTTTTTAATAATTTAACAATATATCATATAAAAATAGAAAAAAAAAATAATAATAGAAAAACCAGAATACTACTGCTAGTAATGTATCCAGTCGTCCTCGCTGGCCCCTCCCTTCTATCGCAGACATTTCCCGTTCCAGAACGCTGGATGTGGACAGCGGGAGGATGTTGGGGATGTAAAGGTGTCTTTTGTTTTGTAGATTGGATGGTTTCTGTTGCGTTCGATGTTTTTCTCGCTCGGTGTTTGAGGATCGATGTTGATATTTGCATTACATTATAAAGAGACATGAAAGCGTGATGTTTGCCGCTCTCCCTGATGCCTCTTTCATGCCCCATTAGTTGCCGGCTCAGACTTTCACACGAGATGATTCCAAAGTCACATATTCGGTGATTGTGTCGCGTGTGAGGTAAGAAGTCCCAGACGGTGCACAGTTCATGTCGCCATCCCAGAGTAATCAGCAGTGGAAAATTTGTGGGTTTGGTATCTTTTTCCTAAATATCTGCAGAACATTTTGTATCTTTTTTTTGTTATTTTTCTTTTTTTGCTCATCCTGTCCTGCGATTTACACAGCTCTGCCATTCTGTACAGCCAGGCTGTTTTACTGATTTTTTTTCTGCTGCAGTTAAACAGTACAGCTAGGGTGCAGGGATGATACATCTTGTAATTGTGCACTCAGAGGCTGCCAGTACTGACTGAAAATGCTATCTGCCAGGCTGTCATGCTGATCCAATGGCTTCTGAATTCTCTCATTCACTGACCAGGACAAAGTCTGCAGATCAGGAATTCTGACTTCACACTGCGTTTCTATTCCTCCCACTGACACCAATGATGGGGCGCTATTCCTCCCACTGACACCAATGATGGGGCACTATTCCTCCCACTGACACCAATGATGGGGCACTATTCCTCCCACTGACACCAATGATGGGGCACTATTCCTCTCACTGACACCAATGATGGGGCACTATTCCTCCCACTGATACCAATGATGGGTCACTATTCCTCCCACTGATACCAGTGATGGGGCGCTATTCCTCCCACTGACACCAATGATGGGGCGCTATTCCTCCCACTGACACCAATGATGGGGCGCTATTCCTCCCACTGATACCAATGATGGGGCACTATTCCTCCCACTGACACCAATGATGGGGCACTATTCCTCCCACTGACACCAATGATGGGGCACTATTCCTCCCACTGACACCAATGATGGGGCACTATTCCTCCCACTGACACCAATGATGGGGCACTATTCCTCCCACTGACACCAATGATGGGGCACTATTCCTCCCACTGATACCAATGATGGGGCACTATTCCTCCACTGATACCAATGATGGGACACTATTCCTCCCACTGACACCAATGATGGGGCACGATTCCTCCCACTGACACCAGCGATGGGGCACTATCCCTCCCACTGACACCAATGATGGGGCACTATCCCTCCCACTGACACCAATGATGGGGCACTATTCCTCCCACTGACACCAATGGTGGGGCACTATTCCTCCTACTGACACCAATGATGGGGCACTATTCCTCCCACTGACACCAGCGATGGGGCACTATCCCTCCCACTGACACCAGCGATGGGGCACTATCCCTTCCACTGACACCAATGATGGGGCACTATCCCTCCCACTGACACCAATGATGGGGCACTATTCCTCCCACTGATACCAATGATGGGGCACTATTCCTCCCACTGACACCAATGATAGGGCACTATTCCTCCCACTGACAACAATGATGGGGCACTATTCCTCCCACTGACACCAATGATGGGGCACTATTCCTCCCACTGATACCAATGATGGGGTACTATTCCTCCCACTGACACCAATGATGGGGCACTATTCCTCCCACTGACACCAATGATGGGGCACTATTCCTCCCACTGATACCAATGATGGGGCACTATTCCTCCCACTGACACCAATGATGGGGCACTATTCCTCCCACTGACACCAGTGAACGGGAAGTTCTGGGAGACCTCAGCAAGGACACAGATGGCAGTACAAGTCCAGCAGAGGTCCTTACCATTCTGTACCCTATCCAAAATCAAAAGACCCCGCCCCCCTTCCTCCAGGTCAGGCTGTATACCCCCTTGTAACCTTTTAGCACACTTTATTGTGGGTTCTCACCCGCTTCTGTCCTGTAGATATTGCCGGAGCCCTTCATCAGATCGCTCAACATTAGAATTGTTATGAAATAGAACATTGTATCGTTCCATGAATCTGATATCAGTGAGAGATCTTCATGTGACACATAGAAATGTCTGGGGGGGCTTCTATGCAGCTAATCAATGAGGTCTGGTCACATGACTCTCTGCCTGGATATTGCCCCCCCTTTGGCATTTGGTCACATGACCAGTCTCTCTGCGCTTTCTATATACATGCTGGATGTACTGTCTCTATAGGTGTCTGTAGTGGTGAGCCTCCATTTATATCCGAACATTTCTACAACTCGATTTTGTGTGTGTCTGGTGGGGGGGGGGGATGTGTGGTGGGGGGGGGAGTGTGTGTGATGGTGGGATGTCTGTGTGTTGGGGGGGTGTTGGGAGGGGGGGGTGTATTTATAAACCTTGTGGTGGTAGAAGATGAACATACGGCTCAGGAAATGTGCAGAGTGTGCTGGAGACATGGAAGTGGTTGGAGTGACATTTCCTGACATGTTCTGTGTGATGTGCCAACAGCGAGATCCGAGCGACTGAATGTGATGACTGGGGAGGGGGAGGGGCTTCTATGAGAAGTCCAATCTATCTGTTATCTATCTATCATACATTTACTACCACTTTAACTCCACTTACTTCCCCTCTCCATTCTCTCCTCCCCTCTCTTTTCTCTCCTTTCTCTCCTCCCCTCTCTTTTCTCTCTTTTATCTTTTCCCCTCTCTTTTCTCTCCTTTCTCTCCTCCCCTCTCTTTTCTCTCCATTCTTTCCTCCCCTCTCTTTCCTCTCCATTCTCTTCTCCCCTCTCTTTTCTCTCCTTTCCCTCTTCCCCTCTCTTTCCTCTCCATTCTCTCCTCCCCTCTCTTTTCTCTCCATTCTTTCCTCCCCTCTCTTTCCTCTCCATTCTCTCTTCCCCTCTCTTTTCTCTCTTTTATCTTTTCCCCTCTCTTTTCTCTCCTTTCTCTCCTCCCCTCTCTTTTCTCTCCATTCTTTCCTCCCCTCTCTTTCCTCTCCATTCTCTTCTCCCCTCTCTTTTCTCTCCTTTCCCTCTTCCCCTCTCTTTCCTCTCCATTCTCTCCTCCCCTCTCTTTTCTCTCCTTTCTCCCATTCTCCTCTCTTTTCTCTCTTCCCCTCTCTTTTCTCTCCTTTTTCTCTTCCCCTCTCTTTTCTCTCCTTTCTCTCTTCTCCCCTTGTTTCTCTCCATTCTCTCTTCCCCTTTCTTTTCTCTCTTTTATCTTTCCCCCTCTCTTCTCTCTCCTTTCTCTCCTGCCCTCTCTTTTCTCTCCATTCTTTTCTCCCCTCTCTTTCCTCTCCATTCTCTTCTCCCCTCTCCTTTCTCTACTTTCTCTCTTCCCCTCTCCTTTCTCTCTTCCCCTCTTTTCTCTCCTTTCCCTCTTCCCCTCTCTTTTCTCTCCTTTCCCTCTTCCCCTCTCTTTTCTCTCCTTTCCCTCTTCCCCTCTCTTTTCTCTCCTTTCCCTCTTCCCCTCTCTTTTCTCTCCTTTCCCTCTTCCCCTCTCTTTCCTCTCCATTCTCTCCTCCCCTCTCTTTTCTCTCCTTTCTCCCATTCCCCTCTCTTTTCTCTCCATTCTCTCTTCCCCTCTCCTTTCTCTCTTCCCCTCTCCTTTCTCTCTTCCCCTCTCCTTTCTCTCTTCCCCTCTCCTTTCTCTCTTCCCCTCTCCTTTCTCTCTTCCCCTCTCCTTTCTCTCCTTTCTCTCTTCCCCTCTCTTTTCTCTCCTTTCTCTCTTCCCCTCTCCTTTCTCTCCTTTCTCTCTTCCCCTCTCTTTTCTCTCCTTTCTCTCTTCCCCTCTCTTTTCTCTCCATTCTCTCCTCCCCTCTCTTTTCTCTCCATTCTCTCCTCCCCTCTCTTTTCTCTCCTTTCTCTCTTTCCCTCTCTTTTCTCTCCTTTCTCTCTTTCCCTCTCTTTTCTCTTCTTTCTCTCTTCCCCTCTCTTTTCTCTCCCTTCATTCTTAGCTTCTCCTTTCTCTTTTCCTATCTACTTTCTGTGAAAAGCTCAGGGTGCCAGTGGTGGACCTGCCAATTCTGGTGTTCAATGGCAAATGCCAATCCCAGCTCTATGGTGCCGGGCAGTGAGCACAGGGCCCACTAGAGGACGTGGGGCCCTCAGGCCACCCTCATGAAGTCTGTTTCTGATTGTTTGGTCAGAGACATTCACACCAGTGGCCTGCTGGAGGTCATTTTGTAGGGCTCTGGCAGGGCTCCTCCTGTTCCTCCTTGCACAAAGGAGCAGATACCGGTCCTGCTGATGGGTTAAGGACCTTCTACGGCCCTGTCCAGCTCTCCTAGAGGAACTGCCTGTCTCCTGGAATCTCCTCCATGCTCTTGTCTCCTGGAATCTCCTCCATGCTCTTGAGACTGTGCTGGGAGACAGAGCAAACCTTCTGGCAATGGGACGTATTGATGTGCCATCCTGGAGGAGTTGGACTGCCTGTGCAACCTCTGTAGGGTCCAGGTATGACCTCATGCTACCAGTAGGGACACTGACCCTAGCCAAATGCAAAATGAGTGAAAAACAGTCAGAAAAGATGAGTAGGGAAAAAATGTCAGTGGCCTCCATCTGTAAGGTCATTCCTGTTTTGGGGGTCGTCCCATTGTTGCCCATCTAGTGCACCTGTTATTAATTTTATCAACACCAAAGCAGCTGAAACTGATTACAGCCCCCCTCTGCTACTTACCTGACCAGATCAACATCCCGAGAGTTTCATTGACTTGATGCTAGGAAGAATGTTCCTTCCATTGGTGGTCAATAGGAAGAATGCCTCTTCTATCGGTAGTCTATGGGAAGAATTCTCCTTCCATTGGTGGTCAGATGTACAAATGTTCCTTCCATTGGTGGTCAGTAGGAAGAAATCTCCTTTCATTGGTGGTCAGATGTACAAATGTTCCTTACATTGGTGGTCAGTAGGAAGAAATCTCCTTCCATTGGTGGTCAGTGGGAAGAATGCTCCTTTCTTTGGTGGTCAGATGTACAAATCTCCTTTCATTGGTGGTCAGTAGGAAGAATGTTCGTTCCATTGGTGGTCAATAGGAAGAATGCCTCTTCTATCGGTAGTCTATGGGAAGAATTCTCCTTCCATTGGTGGTCAGATGTACAAATGTTCCTTCCATTGGTGGTCAGTAGGAAGAAATCTCCTTTCATTGGTGGTCAGATGTACAAATGTTCCTTACATTGGTGGTCAGTACGAAGAATGTTCTTTCCATTGGTGGTCAGTAGGAAGAAATCTCCTTTCATTGGTGGTCAGTAGGAAGAATGTTCGTTCCATTGGTGGTCAGTTGGAAGAATGCCTCTTCTATTGGTAGTCTGTGTGAAGAATTCTCCTTCCATTGGTGGTCAGATGTACAAATGTTCCTTCCATTGGTGGTCAGCAGGAAGAAATCTCCTTCCATTGGTGGTCAGTAGGAAGAATGTTCCTTCCATTGGTGGTCAGATGTACAAATGTTCCTTCCATTGGTGGCCAGTGGGAAGAAAGCTCCTTTCATTGGTATCAGATGTACAAATGTTCCTTCCATTGGTTGTCAGTAGGAAGAAATCTCCTTCCATTGGGGTCACTGGGAAGAAATCTCCTTCCATTGGTGGCCAGTGAGAAGAACGCTTCTTCCAATGGTAGTCAGAATTCCACCCCTACAGACAGCTAAGATGATTGGTGTCATGCAGCTGGCTCTGCCAAGTGGCATTGGCCATGGAACTATGCCGACATCAAATTGGAGATTAATTAGCCACAGCTCAAGGGCCACTAGCAACCTCTGGAGGTACAAGCCAAGGAGACCCTCTGGGGTGTGAAGCTGCCTGCCCGGGAGCCAAATCACCGACATCAACATCAGTACTATAAGATAGTAATACCATTCCTGTTTTGGGGGTCGTCTCATTGTTGCCCATCTAGTGCACCTGTTGTTAATTTCATGAACACCAAAGCATCTGAAACTGATTACCGCCCCCCTCTGCGACTTCACTGACCAGACCAACATCCCGGGAGATTCATGGACTTGATGCCGGACTCGGATTACAAAGTCGTCCTTTCCTTTTTCTGAGCCGTGTATAATGTCGGCGGATCTTTATTATATCAGCATTAAAATCGATGTGACATAAATCCTGTACCAGGCACTTCTGAATAATCGTTTTTAAAAATCATCCTTCAGGAGCGCGAGTGTTTATATAATTGTCGAATAAAATTCCAATTTATGAAGCAAGTCAACAGACTGCAGCAGAATCTATACGTAGGAGGGATTTCCCAGAATCCTCAGCTCTCCTCTGCTCTCGTCGTCCTGCGCAGAGTCTGGAGGATGAAGTACATATAAGAGGATGAAGGACAATCCCCGACACCTCCTCAGATGGGAATATGCTGAAGGGGCGGGGCAGGGAACGCGTTCTAATCATCCAAATGCAGTGATGGTGACCCCGTTGTATCGAGATTAGATGGACGAGTCCTTTAGGAAGGTTTACCAGTCTGGGAGTTCGATCTCTAAGGAGATATTTCATGCCCGGGGTGATCATTTCCTAACAACCTCCAACAGCTACACAACTAAATGAGTGTTAGCAAACGTCATGAAATAAAACATTAATAATGAAATGTAGATGGGGAAAATGTTACATTGCTGGTCAGTGGAGAAGGGCCCCTCTATGTTGGTGGTCAGTGGAGAAGAGCGCCTCTACATTGGTGGTCAGTGGAGAAGGAACCCTCTACATTGGTGGTCAGTGGAGAAGGGCCCCTCTATGTTGGTGGTCAGTGGAGAAGAGCGCCTCTACATTGGTGGTCAGTGGAGAAGGAACCCTCTACATTGGTGGTCAGTGGAGAAGGGCCCCTCTATGTTGGTGGTCAGTGGAGAAGAGCGCCTCTACATTGGTGGTCAGTGGAGAAGGAACCCTCTACATTGGTGGTCAGTGGAGAAGGAACCCTCTACATTGGTGGTCAGTGGAGAAGGGCCCCTCTACATTGGTGGTCAGTGGAGAAGGGCCCCTGTACATTGGTGGTCAGTGGAGAAGAGCCCCTCTACATTGGTGGTCAGTGGAGAAGAGCGCCTCTACATTGGTGGTCAGTGGAGAAGGAACCCTCTACGTTGGTAGTCAGTGGAATACAGCACCTCTACATTGGTGGTCAGTGGAGAAGGAACCCTCTACATTGGTGGTTAGTGGAGAAGAGCCCCTCTACATTGGTGGTCAGTGGAGAAGGGCCCCTCTACCTTGGTGGTCAGTGGAGAAGGAACCCTCTACGTTGGTGGTCAGTGGAGAAGGGCCCCTCTACGTTGGTGGTCAGTGGAGAAGGGCCCCCTACGTTGGTGGTCAGTGGAGAAGAGCGCCTCTACATTGGTGGCCAGTGGAGAAGGTCCCATGTACATTAGTGGTCAGTGGAGAAGAGCCCCCCTACATTGATGGTTAGTGATGAAGTACCCCTTTTACATTAATAGTCAGTGACAACCTGCCTCCTAACATTGGTGGTCAGTGAAGAGTCACTTTACATTGGTGGTCAGTGGAGAAGTGCCCCCTTACATTGGAGGTCAGTGGAGAAGTGCCCCCTTACATTGGAGGTCAGTGGAGAAGTGCCGCCTTACATTGGAGGTCAGTGGAGAAGTGCCCCCTTACATTAGAGATCAGTGGAGAAGTGCCCCCTTACATTGGTGGTCAGTGAAGAAGTGCCCCCTTACATTGGTGGTTAGTGGAGAAGAGCCCCTCTACATTGGTGGTTAGTGGAGAAGAGCCCCTCTACATTGGTGGTTAGTGGAGAAGAGCCCCTCTACATTGGTGGTCAGTGGAGAAGTGCCCCCTTACATTGGTGTTCAGTGGAGAAGTGCCCCCTTACATTGGTGGTTAGTGGAGAAGAGCCCCTCTACATTGGTGGTTACTGGAGAAGAACCCCTCTACATTGGTGGTTAGTGATGAAGTACCCCCTTTACATTAATAGTCAGTGACAACCTAGTCGGTGCCTCTTAACATTGGTGGTCAGTGAATAGTCACTTTACATTGGTGGTCAGTGGAGAAGTGCCCCCTTTCAATTAATGGTCAGTGGTGAAGTGTACACTAATATTGGTGGTCAATGGAAAAGTGTCCTATTACATTGGTGGTTAGTGATGATATACCCCCTTTACATTAGTGGTCGGCGATAACGTGCCTCCTAACATTGGTAGTCAGTGAAGAAGTGTCCCCTTACATTAGAGAGCCCCTTTATATTGGTGGCCATTGAAGAGCCCCCTTACATTTGTGGTCATTAGAGAGCCCCCTTACATTGGTGGTCATTGAAGAGCCCCCTTACATTGGTGGTCAGCTAAATAGAGTATTGGAGGATACTTACCTCAGAATAGAAAGGCTTCCTGTACTGCTTGCTCTGGATTTGTGGAATAACTCTGACCCAGAACTATGCAAGCACCGTTGGGTTGGAGAGCAATCCATCCTAACAGCCTGTAGAAAATGTGCATTCTTATTGCCACCACCAGTGCAGCCCTCCACCACCACCAGTGCAGACCTCCACCACCACCAGTGCAGCCCTCCACCACCACCAGTGCAGCCTTCCACCACCAGTGCAGCCCTCCCACCACCACCAGTGCAGCCCTCCCACCACCACCAGTGCAGCCCTCCCACCACCACCACCACCAGTGCAGCCCTCCCACCACCACCAGTGCAGCCCTCCCACCACCACCAGTGCAGCCTTCCACCACCACCACTGCAGACCTCCACCACCCCACCCTCGGTGCCCTCATATACATGGCTCCCCAGTCTCATCTAACAGCACCATGGCAATGTGCTCAGGTAGACTTTCCTACTTGGACCTCAGTTTTAACATCAGATGAATCAGATGTTTCGGAATGGGCTGCGCACAAGATCTCCGGGACGGAACTTTCCCTTTAAGGCCGAATTTTCAGTGTAATCTCTGCGCCGTGTTTATAAAATCCGGTAAACGGCTTGTCTGGGACGCAGTGATGAAGCGCGATATTAAATCATCTCTGCAGACTAAACTGCCGCGTCCGTAACGGGAGATACACGAGCCACACGCAGAATTATCCCGAGAGCTACACAAATCTTCTCCTCTCCTGACGGTTTGTTCTGACAAATGTTCTTCTGCGACGTGGTCCTGCATGGCGTGACATCAGCGATTCGGGAACCGCTTTTATATATAGACAGAAGAGTTCAGGGATCCATAGATCTCTGAAGGAACACTGGTCTCTGTATGGATTGTTCACACTGCACTCATGCCAAACACCCCTATAGCATTTGAGAGGCGTTAGGCGTGTGGGAAGTGTCAGACAGGCGTGTGGGAAACGTTTTTAATGCTCCTCAAATGCTCCCCAAATGCCCTCTGCACATTTTTGAGCCGTTTGATAGGCTTTTGCCAAGTGTTAAAATCGCAACTCAAACGCCAGTAGATCAGCAGTTTATGAAATACTCAGAGCAGCCCGTCTGGCACCAACAACCATGCCACGTTCAGTCACTTAAATCCCCTTTCTTCCCCATTCTGATGTTCGGCTTGAAGTCGTCTTAACCACGTCTAGATGCCAAAATGCATTGAGTGGCTGCCGTGTGATTGGCTGATCAGCAATTTGTTTTACCGAGCCATTGAACAGGTGGACCTAATAAAGAAGAGGCCGGTGAGTGTATACAGAGCAGGGATCTCCAAACTGTGGCCCGGGGGCCAAATGTGACCCTTTACTTGCTTTTATCCAGGCCTTGGGGCATAGTTCCCGCCACTGACACTGATAATGAGGCACTATTCTTCCCACTGACACCCAAGATGGGGCTCTATTCCTCCCACTGACACCAATGATGGGACACTATTCCTCCCACTGACACCCAAGATGGGGCTCTATTCCTCCCACTGACACCAATGATGGGACACTATTCCTCCCACTGACACCAATGATGGGGCACTATTCCTCCCACTGACACCCAAGATGGGGCTCTATTCCTTCCACTGACACCCAAGATGGGGCACTATTCCTTCCACTGACACCCAAGATGGGGCTCTATTCCTCCCACTGATACCAATGATGGGGCACTATTCCTCCCACTGATACCAATGATGGGGCACTATTCCTCCCACTGACACCAACGATGGGACACTATTCCTCCCACTGACACCAATGATGGGGCATTATTCCTCCCACTGATACCAATGATGGGGCACTATTCCTCCCACTGATACCAATGATGGGGCACTATTCCTCCCACTGACACCCAAGATGGGGCTCTATTCCTTCCACTGACACCCAAGATGGGGCACTATTCCTCCCACTGACACCAATGATGGGGCACTATTCCTCCCACTGATACTAATGATGGGGCACTATTCCTCCCACTGACACCAACGATGGGACACTATTCCTCCCACTGATACCAATGATGGGGCACTATTCCTCCCACTGACACCAACGATGGGGCACTATTCCTCCCACTGACACCAATGATGGGGCACTATTCCTCCCACTGACACCAATGATGGAGCACTATTCCTCCCACTGATACCAATGATGGGGCACTATTCCTCCCACCGACACCAATGATGGGGCACTATTCCTCCCACCGACACCAATGATGGGGCACTATTCCTCCCACTGACACCAATGATGGGGCACTATTCCTCCCACTGATACCAATGATGGGGCACTATTCCTCCCACTGACATCAATGATGGGACACTATTCCTCCCACTGACACCAATGATGGAGCACTATTCCTCCCACTGACATCAATGATGGGACACTATTCCTCCCACTGACACCAATGATGGGGCACTATTCCTCCCACTGATACCAATGATGGGGCACTATTCCTCCCACTGACACCCAAGATGGGGCACTATTCCTCCCACTGACACCAATGATGGGGCACTATTCCTCCCACTGACACCAATGATGGGGCACTATTCCTCCCACTGACACCAATGATGGGGCACTATTCCTCCCACTGACACCAACGATGGGGCACTATTCCTCCCACTGACACCAATGATGGAGCACTATTCCTCCCACTGATACCAATGATGGGGCACTATTCCTCCCACTGACACCAATGATGGGGCACTATTCCTCCCACTGATACCAATGATGGGGCACTATTATTCCCACTGACACCAATGATGGGGCACTATTCCTCCCACTGATACCAATGATGGGGCACTATTCCTCCCACTGATACCAATGATGGGGCACTATTCCTCCCACTGATACCAATGATGGGGCACTATTCCTCCCACTGACACCAATGATGGGGCACTATTCCTCCCACTGATACCAATGATGGGGCACTATTCCTCCCATTGATACCAATGATGGGGCACTATTCCTCCCACTGATACCAATGATGGGGCACTATTCCTCCCACTGACACCAATGATGGGGCACTATTCCTCCCACTGATACCAATGATGGGGCACTATTCCTCCCATTGATACCAATGATGGGGCACTATTCCTCCCACTGATACCAATGATGGGGCACTATTCCTCCCACTGACACCAATGATGGGGCACTATTCCTCCCACTGATACCAATGATGGGGCACTATTCCTCCCACAGACACCAATGATGGGGCACTATTCCTCCCACTGATACCAATGATGGGGCACTAATCCTCCCACTGACACCAATGATGGTGTCTGACCCTTGCTATAGAGGACCATTGCTGGGAATCCTTCCCCCTGGTGAAGCGTTGCTGTGCCTGCACCGTGTCCCCGTGTTCTCTATCTTACCTTTCACAGTAACCTGATAGCGGAGTGCTGGGCCGGCATCGCACAGGAGGATAGCCTTACACAGTGACAACAGCGGCTCAGCAATGCTTCCATCAACAAAGCAAAGTCACGCCAGAGGTTCCGCTTCACAGCCCCACCTGTGTCATTGTATCCCGACCTTCGTCACCTTGTCGGCGGTGTCATCCCCAGAATTCACGAAGAGTTCCCTATTTCAAGCCGCCATTTTGAAAAAAAAAAGTTGGCGTTTTAACGCCGGCATCGGAACGCGCTGAACTCCATCGCTGTTATCGCTGTCGCGTGTTCACGTCTGTGGATTTTGCTGCAGCACATTTTTTAAAATCGCTCAGGTCCACTTTTTCCGGCTTTCAGGGTCGGTTCACGCTATAGAAACGCAGTCCGGATGCGTTTCGGATGCGTTTCCGCCTGTGTGTTTTGGACGCGTTCCAGTGCATTTTTGATGCAGGTTTTTTTTACATGTTCCAGTGCAGTGTCATGGTGGCTACATTCCTACATACAGGGGGACCAAGGCAGGGGGGGCTACATTCCTACATACAGGGAGACCAAGGCAGGGGGGCCACATTCCTACATACAGGGGACCAAGGCAGGGTGGCTACATTCCTACATACAGGGGGACCAAGGCAGGGGGGCTACATTCCTACATACAGCGGGACCAAGGCAGGGTGGCTACATTCCTACATACAGTGGGACCAGGGCAGGATGGCTACATTCCTACATACAGTGGGACCAGGGCAGGGTGGCTACATTCCTACATACAGTGGGACCAGGGCAGGGTGGCTACATTCCTACATACAGGGGGACCTAAGCAGGGTGGCTACATTCCTACATACAGGGGGACCAAGGCAGGGTGGCTACATTCCTACATACAGGGGACCAGGGCAGGGTGGCTACATTCCTACATACAGGGGGACCTAAGCAGGGTGGCTACATTCCTACATACAGGGGGACCAAGGCAGGGTGGCTACATTCCTACATACAGGGGACCAGGGCAGGGTGGCTACATTCCTACATACAGGGGGACCTAAGCAGGGTGGCTACAATCTTACATACAGGGGGACCAAGGCAGGGGGGCCACATTCCTACATACATTGGGACCAAGGCAGGGTGGCTACATTCCTACATACATTGGGACCAAGGCAGGGTGGCTACATTCCTACATACATTGGGACCAAGGCAGGGTGGCTACATTCCTACATACAGGGGGACCAAGGCAGGGGGGCTATATTCCTACATACATGGGACCAAGGCAGGGTGGCTACGTTCCTACATACAGGGGGACTAAGGCAGGGTGGTTACATTCCTACATACAGGGGACCAGGGCAGGGTGGCTACATTCCTACATACAGGGGACCAGGGCAGGGTGGCTACATTCCTACATGCAGGGGACCAGGGCAGGGTGGCTACATTCCTACATACAGGGGGACCAGGGCAGGGGGGCTACATTTCTACATACAGAAGGACCAAGGCAGGGTGACTACGTTTCTACATCAGTGGGACCAAGGCAGGGTGGCTACATTCCTACATACAGCGGGACCAAGGCAGGGTGGCTACATTCCTACATACAGTGGGACCAAGGCAGGGTGGCTACATTCCTACATACAGCAGGACGAAGGCAGGGTGGCTACATTCCTACATACAGCGGGACCAAGGCAGGGTGGCTACATTCCTACATACAGTGGGACCAAGCCAGGCCGCTACATTCCTACATACAGTGGGACCAAGGCAGGGTGGCTACATTCCTACATACAGTGGGACCAAGGCAGGGTGGCTACATTCCTACATACAGTGGGACCAAGGCAGGGGCGCTACATTCCTACATACAGTAGGACCTAAGCAGGGTGGCTACATTCCTACATACAGTGGGACCAAGGCAGGGTGGCTACATTCCTACATACAGTGGGACCAGGGCAGGGTGGCTACATTCCTACATACAGTGGGACCAAGGCAGGGTGGCTACATTCCTACATACAGGGGGACCAAGGCAGGGTGGCTACATTCCTACATACAGGGGGACCTAAGCAGGGTGGCTACATTCCTACATACAGTGGGACCTAAGCAGGGTGGCTACATTCCTACATACAGGGGGACCTAAGCAGGGTGGCTACATTCTTACATACAGGGGGACCTAAGCAGGGTGGCTACATTCTTACATACAGCGGGACCAAGGCAGGGTGGCTACATTCCTACATACAGTGGGACCAAGGAAGGGTGGCTACATTCCTACATACAGCGGGGACAAGGCAGGGGGGCTACATTCCTACATACAGCGGGACCAAGGCAGGGTGGCTACATTCCTACATACAGGGGGACCAAGGCAGGGAGGCTACATTCCTACATACAGTGGGACCAAGTAGAGTGAGCATAGCCACCCTGTAACAGGAAGTCGTATCATAAGAGTTAAAAGAAAAGTATGGGTAAAGCATTTTTGGTCACGCTTCTCTTGTGGGCCACTAAGGTGGGCTGACATGGGGCCGACCTGCTCCAGACTCTGGAAGAATCACAACAGTATTGTCAGGATCCATCCAGTTGTCTGATGGTCAGCTGGATCCGGGTCTCGGCATGTGACTGAGAGCCAAAGCCAGCTGCTCCCTCCCCCCAACCCAGCCCAGTGAGAGCTGGAGGGAAAGAGCAGAGAGCGGTGACTCACCGTCACTGCTCTCCACTCTCAGCAGACCAAGAACTGAGCAATCAGTGGTCAGTGATTGGTCAGTTCTCAAGTTTAGAGCCAACGTGGTCAGCTGCAGCATACAGGTAAGTATGTAGGTTTATTTTTTTATATACCCCAAACTTTATAGCATTTTTTTTAAAACCAGAGTTAAGTGTCACTTCTATTTTTTTGGGGGGGAAGGGGGGAGCTTAGTTACAGACTTTGTGCCTCCATTACTGCATTTCATAAATACCAGTTGAATTTTCCGTAAAATAACTCAAAATCCATTCCAGGTGCATCGAAATAATTGTCTCCCAGTTGCCCCCTGCCAGCGGACTGCAGAGAAGGACCCATGTTCTCTGTGTGGAAACACAAAGCTAAGTCAGCAAAGCTCTGACCCAGCAGGGGGTTTGATGGACCCCTGCGGAGAGACTGCTGCTTCCACACCTTCTATGCAGCATGCTGGCAGAGGAGAGGCTTTTTTACTCAGGCTGTGGCTGCTTTCTAAAGGAAACCAATTGGAAATACATTGCCAACCTTCTGTTTTGCACCTGGAATGGATTTGGATGACTTACATCAGTGTTTCTCAATTCCAGTCCTCATGGACCCCCAGCAGGTCATGTTTTTAGGATTTCCATTATTTTGCACAGGTGATTTGATCAGTTTCACTGCCTTAGTAATTACCACAGCTGTTTCATCTGAGGGAAATCCTGAAAACATGACCTGTTGGGGGTCCATGAGGACTGGAGTTGAGAAACACTGACTTACATGGAAAGTTCTTCTTGGAACTAAGTGGCCAAACCCGGGACCAACCAATAGGCCTGCCAGGGAGAGTCGCCATGCAGACCTATTAGACACTTTCAGATGCTGCGGCGATAAGGAGAACATTTCATTGTCATTTTCCTCCTCTATTTATGGTAATGAAATGATCAGCTAACTGTGAATTCCGAGTGATGATACAGAAGGTCATACGATTGTCCAGCAAATTGCCATCTATAAAAGCCGTTCCGGCGTACTCAGTCAGCCGTGAATCATCGGCAGCTGCCTCGCAAATTACAGCCACGGCACTCATGGCGCTGACCTTGGGGCGTGCATCATCATAAGTGCTGTATAAAGAGCCTGGTCTGGCCACAATCCTCTAATGTAGACATTCTCTGCAATCTCCACCCATTGGGTGCTGCTTTAGAAACAGGCCTGGACCAGCAAACCGGCAATTCAGGCATTGTGAGCACCTGTCCACTCTCATTCAAACTGGGAAAATGAGTCTTGAAATGCATGCTGGAATGGACTTCATGCTTCCGTAGGGTCCCTTCACTAGTTCACCCCGGGGGTTCACCCCATCAGAAGCATATGGGGAGCCTGGTTTTATTTATCCAATGATTATGGATCATGATTCTTTGCCAGCGTTACATAATAGTTGAT
This sequence comes from Staurois parvus, assembly GCF_062004578.1. NCBI lineage: Eukaryota > Metazoa > Chordata > Amphibia > Anura > Ranidae > Staurois > Staurois parvus. The sequence goes on along the minus strand of NW_028319536.1, from coordinate 249,089 downwards.
GAAAGTGGAAAAATAGTGCTGGACCCACCAGGGTTTCTTATTGGTGTTACTATCTTATAGTACTGATGTTGATGTCGGTGATTTGGCTCCCGGGCAGGCGGCTTTTACACCCCAGAGGGTCTCTTTGGCTTGTGCCTCCAGAGGTTGCAAGGGGCTCTTGAGCTGTGGCTAATTGATCTCCTATTTGATGGTGCTTGCATAGTTCCACGGCCAATGCCACTTGGCAGAGCCAGCTGCATGACACCAATCATCTTAGCTGTCTGTAGGGGTGGTATTCTGACTACCATTGGAAGAAGCGTTCTTCTCACTGGCCACCAATGTAAGGAGCTTTCTTCCTCCTGACCACCGATGAAAGGAGCTTTCTTCCCCCTGACCAGCAATGAAAGAAGCATTCTTGCCACAGACCACCAATGTAAGGAGCATTCTTCCCCCTGACCATCAATGGAAGGAGCATTCTTCCTACTGACCATCAATGGAAGGAGATTTCTTCCTACTGACCACCAATGGAAGGAACATTTGTACATCTGACCACCAATGGAAGGAGAATTCTTCCCATAGACTACCAACAGAAGACGCATTCTTCCTATTGACGGACAATGGAAGGAACATTCTTCCTACTGACCACCAATGGAAGAAGATTTCTTCCTACTGACCACCAATGGAAGAAACATTTGTACATCTGACCACCAATGGAAGGAGAATACTTCTATAGACTACCAATAGAAGATGCATTCTTCCTATTGACCGCCAGTGGAAGGAACATTCTTCCTACTGACCACCAATGGAAGGAGATTTCTTCCTACTGACCACCAATGGAAAGAACATTTGTAAATTTGACCACCAATGGAAGGTGAATTCTTCCCATAGACTACCGATAGAAGAGGCATTCTTCCTATTGACCACCAATGGAAGAAACATTTGTACATTTGACCACCAATGGAAGGAGAATTCTTCCCATAGACTACCAACAGAAGACGCATTCTTCCTATTGACCGACAATGGAAGGAACATTCTTCCTACTGACAATCAATGGAAGGAGATTTCTTCCTGCTGACCACCAATGGAAGGAACATTTGTACATCTGACCACCAATGGAAGGGGAATTCTTCCCATAGACTACCAATAGAAGATGCATTCTTCCTATTGACCGACAATGGAAGGAACATTCTTCCTACTGACAACCAATGGAAGGAGATTTCTTCCTACTGACCACCAATGGAAGGAACATTTGTACATTTGACCACCAATGGAAGGTGAATTCTTCCCATAGACTACCGATAGAAGAGGCATTCTTCCTATTGACTGCCAATGGAAGGAACATTCTTCCTAGCATCAAGTCAATGTAACTCCCGGGATATTGATCTGGTCAGATAAGTCGCAGAGGGGGTTGTTCATCAGTTTCAGCTTCTTTCGTGTTAATGAAATTAACAACAGGTGTACTAGATGGGCAACAATGCGACGACCCACAAAACAGGAATGGTTTTACAGGTGGAGGCCACTGACATTTTTTCCCTACTCATCTTTTCTGACTGTTTTTCACTAGTTTTGCATTTGGCTAGGGTCAGTGTCACTACTGGTAGCATGAGGCCATACCTGGACCCTACAGAGGCTACACAGGCAGTCCAACTCCTCCAGGATGGCACATCAATACGTACCATTGCCTGAAGGTTGGCTGTGTCTCCCAGCACAGTCTCAAGAGCATGGAGGAGATTCCAGGAGGCAGGCAGTTCCACTAGGAGAGCTGGACAGTAGAAGGTCCTTAATTCATCAGCAGGACTGGTATCTGCTCCTTTGTGCAAGGAGGAACAGGAGGAGCCCTGCCAGAGCCCTACAAAATGACCTCCAGCAGGCCACTGGTGTGAATGTCTGTCTCTGATCAAATAATCAGAAACAGACTTCATGAGGGTGACTTGAGGGCCCGACGTCCTCTAGTGGGCCCTGTGCTCACTGCCCGGCATCATAGAGCTCAATTGGCATTTTCCATTGTACACCAGAATTGGCAGGTCCACCACTGGCGTCCTGTGCTTTTCACAGATGAGAGCAGGTTCCCCCTGAGCACATGTGACAGACGTGAAAGGGTCTGGAGAAGCCGTGGAGAACATTCTGCTGCCTGTAACATGGTTCAGCATGACCGTTTTGGTGGTGGGTCAGTGATGGTCTGGGGAGGCATCTCCATGAAGGGACGCACAGACCTCTACAGGCTAGACAATGGCACCCTGACTTCCATTAGGTATCGGGATGAAATCCTTGGACCCATTGTCAGACCCTACGCTGGTGTAGTGGGTCCTGGGTTCCTCCTGGTGCAGTGGGTCCTGGGTTCCTCCTGGTGCAGTGGGTCCTGGCTTCCTCCTGGTGCACGACAATGCCCGGCCTCGTGGAGAGAGTATGCAGGCAGTTCCTGGAGGATGAAGGAATTGATACCATCGAATAGCCCCCATGCTCGCCTGACCTAAATCCAATAGAACCCCTCTGGGATGTCATGTGTCGGTCCATCCGACGCTGCCAGGTTGCACCTCAGACTGTCCAGGAGCTCAGTGATGCCCTGGTTCAGATCTAGGAGGAAATCCCCCAGGATACCATCCGTGGTCTCATTAGGACCCCTCCCCCAACATTATCAGGCATGCATACAAGCACGTGGGGGCCATATACACTACTGAGGACCATTCTGAGTTGCTGCAATGACATTTCACCAACATGGACTCGCCTTCTGCATTATTTTTTCACTTTGATTTTCGGGGTGTCTTTGAATTCAGTCCTCTGTAGGTCGATCATTTTCATTTCCATCACACGATGGGGCGTCCTTACGTTCCTCACACATCACCCAGTCCATGTCAGTATAGAGATCCAGCAGGAGATTCCTCCCCATTCAGATCTGATGGGTTTTCAAAGTCTTGCTTTCATTTTTTCGAGCCGTGTACTATAAATGCTATCAAAATGTGTGACCATGCCACAGTGATTTGTGCTCCATTTTTAGGCTAAATGTATGTTGCCCCAGCAAGATGGCTGCCTCCACAGTGGGGACATGACAGGTCCACTTTATTGCATTTTCCATTAGTCATTCATGGGCCTGCTCCACTTTACTAAACCCCAAGATAAGCAAAGCATCTGATTAATATCCCATTTAACTCATTGCAGATTCCAAAACATCCCCAAGACAAATACAAACGGAACAAGCAAAACACACGGCCACAAAAGCAGCTAAACATTTTTATCCTGAAGTATTTCTGGAAAAATATTGTGTTTGGACCGGCGTCCAACAACCATTGTGGTTTCCTGGCAGGCAGATTATGTGTCTCATTTACAATACCCCTCTAAAGCCGCTCCACGGTTTCATAAAAGTAGGGATTGTGTGAAAAAGTCGCCTCTTATTCCGAGATTTCTGCCTTTTATCCTCAAAATAGTTTTGTTTAGAAGAAAAGAATCTGTCCTCTCGCTGCCGTCTCCATTGTTACTTAAAAACATTCTCGACGGTCGAAAAGCCAGTTCTGGATGGTATTTTACATTGCATGAATATAGAGATTCTGTACTTCCACAAAAGATATTAAACTCAGAGCCAAGGACACCGCAAGGCAGGCATCTCCAACAAACCCCAGGGTTCGGTTCCTCCAGAGATTGGTAGGGGTTCCTTGAGCTGTGGATGGTTGACCTCCTCTTTGATGGTGCCTTAATAGTTTCAGGGTCAAGGCCACTTGGCAGAGCCATCTACATGATACCGACGTAGCCTACTGACTACCAATCCCACTGACCACCAATGGAAGGAACATTCTTCCCACTGACCACCAATGTAAGGGACATTCTTCCCACTGACCACCAATGGAAGGAACATTCTTCCCACTGACCACCAATGTAAGGAACATTCTTCCCACCGACCACCAATGTAATGAGCATTCTTCTCACTGACCACTAACGTAAGACATTCTTCCCACTGACCACCAATGTAAGGAACATTCTTCCCACTGACCCCCAATGTAAGGGACATTCTTCCCACTGATCACCAATGTAAGGGACATTCTTCTCTCTGACCACTAATGTAAGGGACATTCTTCCCACTGACCCCAATGTAAGGGACATTCTTCACACTGACCCCCAATGTAAGGAGCATTCTTCTCTCTGACCCCCAATGTAAGGGACATTCCTCCCACTGACCCCCAATGTAAGGGACATTCTTCCCACTGACCCCCAATGTAAGGGACATTCTTCCCACTGATCACCAATGTAAGGGACATTCTTCTCTCTGACCACTAATGTAAGGGACATTCTTCCCACTGACCCCCAATGTAAGGGACATTCTTCACACTGACCCCCAATGTAAGGAGCATTCTTCTCTCTGACCCCCAATGTAAGGAGCAATCTTGCCACTGAAATCCAATGGAAGGAACAGTAAAAAAATGACATAGCACCTGGTCCATAGCAGGAGGAATAGTGCCCCTCATTCATATTAGTGCAAGGTATAGTGCTCCATTATTGGTGTCAGTGGAAGGAATAGTGTCTCATCATTGGTGTCAGTGGAATGAATGGTGTCTAATTGTTGGTGTCAGAACAGTGCCCCATTGTTGGTGTCAGTGGGAGGCATAATGCTCCATCATTGGTGCCAGTTGAAGGAATGGTGCCTAAATGTCTAAATGTTTGTGTCAGAATAGTGCCCCATCATTGGTGTCAGGGAGAAGAATTATGCCCCACCGTTGGTGTCTGTGGGAGGAATAGTGCCTAATTATTGGTGTCAGTGGAAGGAATTGTGTCTCATTGTTGGTGTTTGTGGGAAGAATAGTTCCCCATTATTGGTGTCAGTGGGAGGAATAGTGCCTAATCATTGGTGTCAGTGGAAGGAATAGTGTCTCATTGTTGGTGTTTGTGGGTGGAAGAGTGCCCCAATATTGGTGTCAGCACAATGAACATTGCCCCAGTTTTTGTGTCCAGTGGGAAGAGTAGCACCTTCTATCAGTGGCAGGAATAGTGTCCCATGGGCTGGATAATGGCAAGCAAGGAGCCACAGTTTGGAGACCACAGTTCTAAGCTATCCTAAAGCCAACTTTATTATAATCTTTATTATCTGTAGATAAATAACATACAAATAATTTTCAAAATCTTCACCAAATAATGGGTAACTCACCCAAAATCGATATTTCTCTTGTGTTTTATATGAATCTTGGAGACTCAAGTGGTGAAATTGTCTGCATTTCTACATCCTGAGCAATGCAGGTTAATGGTGAAAAGTCATTCCTATTGTACGGTGACATCATGGGCCATTGGTGATGTTATGGACTTTCAGAATAATGGGAGCTTCGAAGAACGCGCTGCGAGGAGCACTTTGTCTATTGTACCTTAATGGTTTTATGTTCATTATAATGGATAGTAACTAAAGTCACATTATGGAGTCCCAAGAGGCACTGAAGAGAAAGATCAGAGACTCTGTCTCTGCATGCATCACATTTGCCCACATAAAGCTGTAAAGTGCTTTTATATTGATGGCACTTAATGGCATTTATATAATTAGAGAATGTTTTGTTAGTTTGTTACATATCAAACAATGGAGCATGATCATAGAACTATCAGTTACAATACAGCACAGTTTTCCAATTAAATAATGCTGTATTCACTGCTGCGTCCGACTCCTAGTCTCAGGAGATTTGGTGATGTCACTACTGTGCTGCTCACTGTTCTCCTTGCTGGAGAGGAAGCTGTACCTGATGATCTGCAGTGCAAGGATATCCCTTCATCCAAACCTGCAAGTCTCTAGAGAGTTGGTGATATCACTACTGTGCTGCTCACTGTTCTTGCTGGAGAGGAAGCTGTACCTGATGATCTGCAGTGCAAGGATTTCCCTTCATCCAAACCTGCAAGTCTCTGGAGATTTGGTGATGTCACTACTGTACTGCTCACTGTTCTCCTTGCTGGAGAGGAAGCTGTACCTGATGATCTTCAGTGCAAGGATTTCCCTTCATCCAAACCTGCAAGTCTCTGGAGATTTGGTGATGTCACTACTGTACTGCTCACTGTTCTCCTTGCTGGAGAGGAAGCTGTACCTGATGATCTTCAGTGCAAGGATTTCCCTTCATCCAAACCTGCAAGTCTCTGGAGATTTGGTGATGTCACTACTGTACTGCTCACTGTTCTCCTTGCTGGAGAGGAAGCTGTACCTGATGATCTTCAGTGCAAGGATCTCCCTTCATCCAAACCTGCAAGTCTCTGGAGATTTGGTGATGTCACTACTGCGCTGCTCACTGTTCTCCTTGCTGGAGAGGAAGCTGTACCTGATGATCTGCAGTGCAAGGATCTCCCTTCATCCAAACCTGCAAGTCTCTGGAGATTTGGTGATTGTCATTACTGCGCTGCTCACTGTTCTCCTTGCTGGAGAGGAAGCTGTACCTGATGATCTACAGTGCAAGGATCTCCCTTCATCTAAACCTGCAAGTCTCTGGAGATTTGGTGATGTCATTACTGCGCTGCTCACTGTTCTCCTTGCTGGAGAGGAAGATATATCTGAGGATATGCAGTGCATGTGTCTCCCTGCTCCTGCTCCATCCATTCTGTGCTTTCTAAACTTCTCCTGATGTTTATTGTACATTCCCCCACCAGTCATTAGACCACCTATTTTTAAAGGGCAGCTTTGATATGACAAAGCAAAGCTATGCCTTTCTATCAAGATGTCTGCCTCCACACAAACACATTGGAGAATTCGGCATGGTACATTAGTATCTGTTAAAAGATTAAGCTGGGAACCCACAGCGAATACTTCTGACTAGTCCTTTGCTCTCTGCTTGCCTTTTTGGGGTTCAGCATTGATAGTAAGGGTTAAAGGGTTGCAGAAGCCGGGGCGGGCTTTTAGGGTCATGTGACCGCTGTAATTTGCTGTCACAGCGGTCACATGATCGGGAACGGTCCCGATCGAAAGAGATCAGGACCTTTCCGTGAGTACCGGACATGTGTGCTGGGAGCGTGCAGGGTGCGCGCTCTCAGCACATATTTTTTTGTAATAGAACGAAAATGTGCGGCCGCTCGGCGTCTAGGCCCAGATGCCGGGAGGTCGCGCATTTGCATTCGGCCGGCGCCAAGAGGTTAAAGGACAAGTGCACTTTTACAGGCTGTCCCCTGTTTTCCCTCGACCCTTCAGCCTGTGGAAAAAAACAATAGAATTGGGACCTGTACTGCTGACATCAATGGGTTTCATTAACCACTTCCAGTCCGGACACTTTCCCCCCCCTTCCAGTCCGGACACTTTCCCCCCCCTTCCAGTCCGGGCACTTTCCCCCCCTTCCAGTCCGGACACTTTCCCCCCCTTCCAGTCTGGACACTTTTCCCCCCTTCCAGTCTGGACACTTTCCCCCCCTTCCAGTCCGGACGCTTTCACCCCCTTCCAGTCCGGACGCTTTCACCCCCTTCCAGTCCGGACGCTTTCCCCCCCTTCCAGTCCGGACGCTTTCCCCCCCTTCCAGTCCGGACACTTTCCCCCCCTTCCAGTCCGGACACTTTCCCCCCCTTCCAGTCCAGATGCTTCCCCCCCCCCCTTCCAGTCCGGACACTTTTCCCCCCCCCCCTTCCAGTCCGGACACTTTCCCCCCTTCCCCCCCAGGCCAATTTTCAGCTTTCAGCGCTATCACACTTTGAATGACAATTGCGTGGTTATGCAACACTGTACCCGTATGAATCTTTTTGCATTTTTTTGAGACAGATAAAACTTTATTTTGGTGGTAATTATTCACCGCTGGGATTTTTTTTTTTATATATAAATGAAAAAGTCCAAAAATTTTAAAAAATAGTGTATTTCTTATAAAATTTTGCAAATAAATAATCTTTCTGCATAAATCTCGGCCACAATGTATTCAGCTCTCTTTAGCAAAAAAATACATAAATAACCCAAATTAGTTTATAACCAGAAATTATAATTTTCAAATTGTTTTTTTTACGGTTTTATTTTTTTTTTATATTATTATTTATGGTTTTTTTTTAACATACTGTCACTCTAGCAATACAGTGTTACCATAGTGACACTGTACTACTTGGGATGATGAAGATTTTTTTTTCTTTCTTTACACTGATTGCTTTTACACCCATAAAGGCTGTAAAAGCAATCATTTCTCCTTCTCTCTGGCTGCATTCTTGCAGCCATTGAGAAATACTGTGAGAGCTGTGATTGGTCACAGATTGTCACATGGGACAAGGCTGTTGTGAATAGCCCTGTACCATGTGATCTCTGTGATCATTCACAGATTTCACAAGCAATGATGTCACAAGTGACATCTTGTATATTACTGCTCATGTGATCACTGATTTCTCAGCAGAAGAAAGCATGGAGATATGGATGGATGGAGGAGTTTACTTTGAATATTGAAAATGAATGAAATAGCTCTTTTGGTGTGTGGTGCTCAGGTACAGTGTAGTTCTGCTTCAAGTGCCGTCATCATCAGGGACGGACTGACAACTCATGGGGCCCCCAGGCAATAGGGGATCATGGGGCCCCTGTGTCCTCGCCCAAACTCAAAAAAAGCCTATGAAAAGGTACCAGGGGAATCTCATGGGGCCTCCTACTGACCCCGGGCCCTCGGGCAGTGCCCGAGTTTCCAAATGGTCAGTCCGCCCCTGGTCATCCTTTAAAGTGAACCTGTCCTGAGTAAGATCTCTGGATCTCAGTTTGAAAATGCTGGGCAGTAATGCTTCGTTGACCTGGAATAAGTGTGCAAGCGATCAATGTCAAAAAATATAGAGAATTTTCATAATATTAATAGTGCTTATGTTGGTGTTTGTTCTCAAGAGCTTCATACCATCCTACAGGCAAGCAGATTTGGCTTTGTCTGTGCCATTCATGGTGCCTCTTATGTTTGGGGCCACTATCCTCTCCACTCATCAGCTTCTGCCACCTCCCACCTTCAACAGGATCCCTTTTTTTCCAATGATTTTTGGATGTATCTATTGGCAATAATAATCATTACCCTAGATCAACCATTCTCAACCAGTGTTCCTGCAGAGGTTGCGAGGGGTTCCTTGAGCTATGGCTAATGGATCATCCATCTGATGGTGCCTTGAAAGATTCATGTCCATCAGCACTTGGCAGAGCCAGTAGCATGACCCCAATGGTCTTTAAACCTGTCTAGAAGGGTAGCATTCTGATACCACTGTAAAGGAGGGCATTCGTCCCACTGACCACCAATGTAAAGGGTCATTTTCTGAAAGACCCCCAATGGACTAATCTTAGCAGGGTTTCCCTGAGACGTGACAATTATTTCAAGGGTTCCTCTGGGTTAAAAGGTTGAGAAAGGCTGCCCCAGATTCACGGATCCATTTGATTTTTTTCTTGAGGCTGATTGGCCTCGTGTGACCTTTGTTAAATACACTATGTGGCCAAGCAGTTGTGGACCCCCCCTCCGAATAATTGGGTTCAAGTGTTTCCAGTGAAGGTTACTGTAATGCTACAACATACGAAGACTTATTACATCATTTCAAACCTCATGGTAGCAATTTGGCAAAGACCCTTTTCTCTCGTAGCATGACTGTGTCCTTTAGCACAAAGTTAGTACTGAAAAGACATGGTTTGATGAATTTGATATGAAGGAACTCAAGAGCCGTGACTCCAACCCCATTGAACACATTAAGATACATTTGAATGATAATTTTAATCCAGGTCTTCTCATCCAGCATCAATCTCTGATCTTACAAATGTTTTTAGGCTGAATGGGATCAATGTTTCCAAGACAGCCTCCAAAACCTTGTGGAAAGCCTTCCTAGAGGAGTGGAGGCTGTTGTAGGCCAACATCATAGTAAGGGCCATTGTTTTAGAATGGGAGGTTCAATAAGCCCCCATAGGTGTGAAGGTCAAGTGTCCACGTGATGGAAGAAATGCTGTCAAGCAAATTTTCATTGTTCCTTCCTAAGAGATTGTGTAGAAATATTGGAATGGTTTTGGAATGGGATGTTTAACAAGCCCACATAGGTGTGAAGGTCAAGTGTCCACAATTTTTGGCCATATTGTGTACATTACTGGGGACAATGTTGCCGAAGGAAAAGAATGTAATTGAAGCAAATCCTTGTGGATAGGACTAATGTTTTATAGTAGGATCCTCTATATTTTTGTAGATAACAGGGCACATTGAACAGTTTCTAGAGACAATCTACATGATGAAAGAAATACTGTCAAGCAAATTTTCATTGTTCCTTCCCAAGAGATTCTGTAGAAATATTGGAATGGTTTTGGAATGGGATGTTTAACAAGCCCACAAAGGTGTGATGATGAAGTGTCCACAATTTTTGGCCGTATTGTGTACATTACCGGGAACAATGTTGCCGAACGAACAGCATGTAATTGAAGCGAATCCTTGTAGACCGGATCAACATTTTTATTCTAAGATCCTTTATATTTGATTAGATAACAGGGAGCATTAGACAGTTTCTGGAGGCAATCTACGTGATGGAAGAAATAATGTCAAGCAAATTTCCATTGTTCCTTCCCGAGAGAATCATTCGAAATATTCAATGAGAAAACCTAGGTAGGTGACCCAAGGGAAGCCAAGAAAGGCCTGGAGATGCAATGTTTTTAATACTGTAATTACTTTTCCAAGAAAAACATGTAAAAATGATTCAGCAGTTCATGAAAGGATTGCAGATTATGGGATAAAACAAGTGCAGATATAAATCCCTAAATGACCATAAAAAGCTGCGGCTTTTGATGCACACGAACAATGCAAAATGAGAGTTTATTAGAAGTGCAAATGAAAGAGAAGAGTTTTCTTTTAAAGGCTCCCCTTGTACGGCTTCATAGAGGTTACTGCAGTGAGTCACCAGAAGTCATTAAAGGGAAAGCAAAATCAATCCGTGATTTCCTGTCCAGGTAATATGACAACTGCAACTGTGGCAAACTAAAAAAATCCACCAATAGCTGAGTTTAAACCATTTTGACCGGTTTCAGTGCTTCTGGGTGGAATGGGGCTGGATGGGGCTAAGTGTCACTGTGAGGGGGCTGGGGGTTCTGGAGTGGGTTAGAAAACTCTGCAGCAGACTTGGTGGCCCTGTACTGGATGTTCCTGGAGAGGGCTGGAGCAAACAGTGGGAGATGGGGGTCTCTGGAGGGGGCTGGGATTCTCTACAGGAGTCTCTGGACTTTGCAGATGCACTGCCCAGCCTACTGCCCCCCAAAGTGCCCATGTAGGATGTTGAAGGGTTTAGGAGACACTGTGGGATGTTTTTGGGAGTATGGGCACAGTTGGAGCTTAGGGGCACAAGGAAGATCAGAAGCAGAGTGGTAGGCAGTGCTGAGGGCTGGGGGCACTGTTGGAGGCAGGGTGACTCTGTGAGGGGTTGGAGAGCACTGTGGAAGTTTGGGGGGAACTGTGGGGGCTGAGGGGCACTGAGGTCCACTATGGAAGTTTGAAGGGCATTGTGAGAGCTTGGGGGCACTGTGGGAGGTTGGAAAGCACAGTGAAAGTTTGGGGGCACTGTGGGGGCTGAGGGGCACTGAGGTTCACTATGAAAGGTTGAAGGGCACTGTGAGAGCTTGGAGGCACTGTGGGAGGTTGGAAAATACAGTGAAAGTGTGGGGGCCGAGGGGCATTGAGGTTCACTATGGAAGGTTGAGGGGCACTGTGAGAGCTTGGAGGCACTGTGAGAGGTTGGAAAGCACAGTGAAAGTTTGGGGGCACTGTGGGGGTCGAAGGGCACTGAGGTCCCCTATGGTAGGTTGAGGGGCGCTGTGAGAGCTAGGAGGCATTGTGGGAGGTTGGAAAGCACAGTGGATGTTGGGGACACTGTAGGGGTCGAGGGGCACTGAGGTCCACTATGGAAGGTTGAGCAACACTATGGGAGCTTGGGGGCACTGTGTGAGTGGTTGGAGAGCACTGTGGAAGCCAAGGGGCACTGGGGTTCTCTGTAATGCCCGGAGGCGGTACTATGGGAGCTGGGCGGTACTGGGAGAGGTTAAGGAATCTACAGTTAGCTAAAGGCCCCGTAAATGGGAGGCCACAGCCTGCCAGTGGGCCATACCCTGTAGTCCAGAACAGTGCCTTAGCCACTTGTCTGCAAAGCATTCCTGTGTCCCCATTAGAAGATAGCTGTAAGATTTTGGATTTACCATCACTTTCAGTTCCAGTGACAATGGTCCCAATGAATAATAGAAAAAAGGAATCCCATCAGACAGCATGAAAAAACAGGTCAAACCATTCCTTACTCTATCCGAAAATAAAATGCCTTTAGATACTCTACTTGTAGTTTGACTTGTGAAGTTGGTTCGGGTGCCCTTTGCTCATTGTAATTATAGTTTGCACTGTTCTACTAAATTGCATTTGTCCCATCGATACACCTTGAGTGTTTAGTCATTACAAGTCAATAGATAGACGAAGGTGAACACATAATGGAAGTGTCTGCTATCTTGGTGCCAAACGCAGCAGATCAGCAAGTCTGTACAGACAGACCTAATTACAAGTTATATAAGATATATATAAGACCTGTACAGTAGAATATATAAATAACCAGTCTGGAGATATACGTGTTTTCTGTGTAATTCAGAAGATCATTTAAAGAGAATTTCTGGTATTTGTTTTCTCCTTCCTGCTCTTCTTGGCCAATAGGGATCTGAGGTGGGCTAGAAGGACCCAGAGGAGTATTTACCGCTTCAAGGTATTGGCCTTGGGTGGCATTTTTTCAGGGGGTAGTGACAGGGGTGTATTTACCACAAGGCATTTGCCTAGGGTGGCATTTTTCAGGGGGGCAACGCTGTCCTCCAAAAGAAGGAATGTTAGAAGGGACACACGCAGCACGGGGACCAGGTGGGATCTGAGAGAGGCTGCGGGCTGCTTGATGGTGTATGCAGAGCCTGACTCTTGTTCCCAGAGATGTCCGCAGCTGTGAAGGTGAGTGTCGTATCTCTTGCCGGGGTGGGGGGTTGACATTATATGGGGGGCAGTGGTAGTGGAAGGCTCTCTCGGGTGAGAGTGGGTGGGGGGAGGGGCTGGGGTGTTGTTGGTCAATGTCAGGCTCTCTTTGTGGGGTGTTGGTCGGGGTACGGGTCTCTCCTTGGGGGGGGGGGGGGGGAGACAATTTTTGTGTTGCCTAGGGCATCACGAAACCTAAATACACCACTGGGTAGCGATACCCATTAGGTGATGCCATGTGTGGGCAGCACAGTGGCTAAATGGTTAGCACTTCTGCCTGGCAGTACTCAGGTCGTTGGTTCGAATCCCAACCACGGCACCACCTGCCTGGAGTTTGCATGTTATCCCTGTGCCTGCGTGGGTTTCTTCCGGGTACTCCGGTTTCCTCCCACACTCCAAAGACATGCTGGTAGGTTAATTGGATCCTGTCAAATTGTCCCTAGTATGTGTCTGCATGAATGTGAGTTAGGGACCTTAGATTGTATGCTCCTCGGGGGCGGGGACTGATGTGAATGTACAATATATATGTAAAGTGCTGCGTAAATTGACGGCGCTATATAAGGACCTGAAATAAATAAATGTGGAAGAGCTTTCAAGAGAACCTGTAGGACGACCCACCTGCAGACATGCACATTTTGTTACCCCAATAATCCTGGGTCTTTGTTAAGCAAACGGAGCAGATCACTCCCACGGAAGTCCTTTTCACCCTCCTCAGTTCCCTATTGGCTGGCAAGGCCAGACTTTGCTGCCAGTAAAAAGCCAAGAAGAGCAGGAAGGAGCGAGGAAATATATATTTAACTAATCCGCCCATCCTCCAATTACATGACTGGTCCCTGCTGCTCCTGCCCCTCCACATGCTAGTGATCTTATGCATAGACAATCCCACCCAAGGACCAGCTCTGGATGTGAGGACGGCAGGAACAGTCCACCGCTAGACGTGGGGGAGTGCTTTTTTCCAGAAGATCGAACATTCGGGTAAGTATAGCCTGGGCAAAAACGACCAGTTAATCCATGCAGTGCGCAGCCTCACTGGATGTGTAAAAAAAAAAAAAATTCCCAGAGCTGTGCTGGAACTTGTTCCTGTTGTATAATCCCTCATAAGAGTCATTCAATGAGTGAAGCTCCCGTGCTATCGACTGTCCCAGGATTACATTGTTTTTTTTTGGTTGGAGTTAACCTTTAAAGAGGTTTTTTTTTGTTAAATTTGATCTTTAAAATACGAAGATATTCTCAGACCGTTTTGGACACCGGAGCCTTGTATTTTCCTCCTTTTGTCTGGAGCGAAGGTTCCCAACACTTAATAAACATTTTAAGTATGATTAGAGCTATGGAAACTCTCCAAACAACAACGTCCGCGAGGTTTTCAAGGGGAAACTATTTTGGAAAGTGTGGGTCTTGGCAACTGGAGCCTGAAGGCAAATAAGCTGCCTGCATATAAATCTTTCCTCCTTTCTCCAAATGTCAAAGTCCGAAAGATTATTGGATTTAGTCTTTCAGCGTATAGGCTGGATGATGGTATTCTGTGTGGATGGTAGGCTCCGTTCACACCTGAACAATTTGTTGAGCGCTTGCTGAAGTGCAAGAACATAAGACGAGCCATTTCTCATTCTTTTTATGGATGTGTTTTTGGAAGAGCTTCTGGTACTTCTTGTTGTGCAGGATGGTGAGATTTTGGGTCTATAGACTTCAATGGAGGCGCATTGCATTTTTGAAGTGTTTTTGACGTGGTCTGTAGCATAACACCAAGACACCTCCTCTTAGTGACATCTGCTCTACAGGTTGCACATAACAAGGACATGTGCAGTGATGTCCTGCCCTCTCACGCTCGGTACCTCTTTGAAGGCAGATGGGTCATAGACAGGGGTGGATTGACCATTTGGAAACTCGGGCACTGCCTGAGGCCCCGTGGTCAGTAGGGGGCCCCGTGAGATGCCCCTGGTACCTTTTTTCATCGGCCTTTTTGAGTTTGGGCAAGGACAAAGGGGCCCCATGATCCCCTATGGCCCTGGGGCCCCATGAGTTGTCAGTCTGCCCCTGGTCATAGAGGTAAGGTCTTGTCCTCACCAGCCAACTCTATCCTAGGAGGAAACAGGTTATAGTGAGGTTATTCTGAAGGAACTGGAAAGCCCTCTTCTAAAATACCATAAAGTCTAACAATTGTGGCAAGGTCTGCCACGATGAGAGTTTAGTAAATTGGTATAGAGGATGTCACAGGACTCACAAAGATCCAGTCTCAGAAGCTCTAGCAAGTGGTTTGTGAGCTGAGAAAATGATGTCTTAAGTTTTCACTGGATTTGGTACTTCCAGATCGGGACCTGGACTTTGAAAGTTCCAAAGAATCTTGGGTGGGCTAGGGCCTTCAATCCTGTGGGTGCAGTAATGTCCTGCTCTCTCACATTCGGTGGGTTCTTTGTAGGCATTGTCAGATGGGTCATGAAAGAAAGGTCTTGTCCTCACCAGCTGGATTAACTCTAGCCTAAGAGGAATCAGGTTATAGATAGGTTGATGTCAAGGAATTGAAAAGCCTTTATCTAAAAGACCATAAAGTGTAACACGTGTGACAGTGGGAGGCCCTGCCATGGTAAGAGTTTAGTACATTGGTATACAGATGACACCGGACTCCCAAAGATCCAGTTTGAGAAGCTCCACTGGTTGGTTTGTGAGCAGAATAGTGAATTTGGTAGTTCTGGATCAGGACCTGGAACTTGAAGGTTCCAGATAGTCTTGGGTGGGACGGAGCCTTCAGTCCTATGTGTGCAGTAATGTCCTGGCCTCGGACATTCGGTGCAGTCTTTGTAGGCATTGTCTATTGGGTCATAGAAGAAAGATACTGTTCTAACCAGCCAGATTACCTCTAGCCTAAGAGGAATCAGGTTATAGTGAAGTTGACCTCAAGGAACTCAAAAGCCTTCTTCAAAAAATGCCATAAATTGTAATACTTGTGACAGTGGGAGGCCCTGCCATGGTAAGAGTTTAGTAAATTGGTATAGAGATGACACAGGACTCCCAAAGATCCAGTTTGAGAATCTCCAGCAGGTGGTTTGTGAGCAGAGAATTGGATTTGGTAGTTCCAAATCAGGACCTGAAGCTTGAAGGTTCTGAAGAGTCTTGGGTGGGACAGATCCTTCAGTCCTGTGTCTGGGCCTACAGTCTGTGTGAGTGCCCAGGTGGGCAGGATCATTATAAGCCAGATTGGAGCGTAGTTGAGTGTAGTTGCTGCCTGTTTGAAGACAGAGCCCTTTCAGGAGGAGATCTAGTTGTTCCCATCAGAGACTGAATCCCTTGTGTGGTTGGCTTCTGTCTCAAAGGACTGGTAAAGTTGTGACGGATATGCAGGCTTGAGAAACCAAGAGAGGGTCTGGCAGGCCGAGACAGCTGAGGCGGGTAGCAGGTCCAGGGGGTCTGGAGGAAGTCTGGAAGTTTCTGAAAGAGTGAGCAAAACCAGGAAGGGTGGCTGGAGAAACTTATTTGGAGGCTAGGTGCAGTGAAGTCCTGCAACTGAAGGGAAGAGCCAGGTGTCTTGGTATTTTTGTTATTTGTGTTTGCTGGAGAAGAACCCCTACGTGGGCATTCCATCTGTGCTGGACTTCTACTTTGATAATGGATCCTCCTGCGCTTCTATGGACAGTTCCCCCTCCTAATAAGTAAGCTGCTGACACTCCAACCAATAACCTAATTAGTGTAAAAATCTGTATACATTAGTGTAGCGCTCTAAGAAATATCATAAATACCATAAATACATAAAAAATATTAAATGAATGTGACTAGTGCTGTAATCTCCACAGTGTTCTTAAGCCACTAATAGCACTAAGAACGAACAAACCCAACAATATCAGAATATGCAGTATAAAGTATATAATAAAATAAATGTGACAAGTGCTGAAGTCTTCTCCGTGCTCTAATAATACTGAGTAATAAATAAGACGATAAAAAATAAAAGTGATAGTGTCACTCCAAACAATAAATAAATCAAATAGGTAACAGGTGACGGTGCCACTTCAACTTCATTCAATGTCCAATTTTTCTCATTAACATTCTTCTATTTAAAGTGTTCTTGATAACCATGCATAGTGTGTATAGGTAGTGCCACACGTGAACCAACACACTCTTATCCACTTTGGCTGAAATGCCTGCTCACCTCCTTCCTGCGACCCCAAGGGGCCCACAAGCCTTTAGGATCACCCTGGATCCTCAGGATTCCTGGTAATGGCACCTTCCTGATATTCCTCCTATCAGGTCTCCTCCACTCCTTCACTGCTATGCCTCCCAGGTTCCTCACCACCGGTTGTCTGTAAGCTCTCTCTCACAAAGACAGTGAGTAGAAAAACAGATCCTCCATTGTGTAGTATTTTCCAATCAAATAGGGTTTATTAATAAATAGTAGTAACAGGTGACTTACATTCTGTTTGTACAGTCCCAATGTATTCCTCTCAGGGTAAACTGCAACCTCTTAGTACTTCCGGTGTGGGACGCCATTTTCCTGGTTATCAGGAAGTCAGTACTAAGAGGTTGCAGTTTACCCTGAGAGGAATACATTGGGACTGTACAAACAGAATGTAAGTCACCTGTTACTACTATTTATTAATAAACCCTATTTGATTGGAAAATACTACACAATGGAGGATCTGTTTTTCTACTCACTGTCTTTGTGAGAGAGAGCTTACAGACAACCGGTGGTGAGGAACCTGGGAGGCATAGCAGTGAAGGAGTGGAGGAGACCTGATAGGAGGAATATCAGGAAGGCGCCATTACCAGGAATCCTGAGGATCCAGGGTGATCCTAAAGGCTTGTGGGCCCCTTGGGGTCGCAGGAAGGAGGTGAGCAGGCATTTCAGCCAAAGTGGATAAGAGTGTGTTGGTTCACGTGTGGCACTACCTATACACACTATGCATGGTTATCAAGAACACTTTAAATAGAAGAATGTTAATGAGAAAAATTGGACATTGAATGAAGTTGAAGTGGCACCGTCACCTGTTACCTATTTGATTTATTTATTGTTTGGAGTGACACTATCACTTTTATTTTTTATCGTCTTATTTATTACTCAGTATTATTAGAGCACGGAGAAGACTTCAGCACTTGTCACATTTATTTTATTATATACTTTATACTGCATATTCTGATATTGTTGGGTTTGTTCGTTCTTAGTGCTATTAGTGGCTTAAGAACACTGTGGAGATTACAGCACTAGTCACATTCATTTAATATTTTTTATGTATTTATGGTATTTATGATATTTCTTAGAGCGCTACACTAATGTATACAGATGGACTTCTACTTTGCTTTAATTTCATTTAATAACAGTGGGCTGCCGAGCCCAAAATTTTAGTTCCCGTCTGACGTGGACTCTTTACAAGCCCATCTACCACAAGAGCTAAACATCCCCATATCACACACTGCATTCTAAAAACTTGGGTCTACATCTCATAACTTCCATGTAAAATCCAAAAAACTAGATTACTCCTTGTGTAGGGCCCCTTCACATGCACCACATACACTCACCGACCACTTTGTAAGGTCCACCTTGCTAGTCCTGGGTTGGACCCCCTTTTGCCTTCATTCTTTGTGGCAAAGATTCAACAAGGTGTTGGAAACATTCCTCAGAGATTTTGGTCCACATTGACATGAGAGCATCATGCAGTTGCTGCAGATTTGTCAGCTGCACATCCATGATGATAATCTCCCGTTCCACCACATCCCAAAGGTGCTCTATTGGATTGAGATCTGGTGACTGTGGAGGCCATTGGAGTTCAGTGACCTCATTGTCATGTTCAAGAAACCAGTTTGAGGTGATTTGAGCTTTTTGACATGGTGCATTATCCTGCTGGAAGGAGCCACCAGAAGATGGGGACACTGGAGTCATAAAGGGATGGACATGGTCAGCAACAACACTCAGGTAGGCCATGGCGTTTAAACATTGCTCAATTGGTACTAAGGGGCCCAAAGTGTGCCAAGAAAATCTCCCCCCCATCATGACACCACCACCCCCAGCCTGAACCGCTGATACAAGGCAGGATGGATACCCCTCACCATGACACCACCACCCCCAGCCTGAACCGTTGATACAAGACAGGATGGATCCACCACACCATGACACTATCACCACCAGCCTGAACCTGTGATACAAGGCAGGATGGATCCACCACACCATGACACCACCACTACCAGCCTGAACCGCTGATACAAGGCAGGATGGATACCCCACACCATGACACCACCACCACCAGCCTGAACCATTGATACAAGGCAGGATGGATCCACCACACCATGACACCACCACCCCCAGCCTGAACCATTGATACAAGGCAGGATGGATCCACCACACCATGACACCACCACCACCAGCCTGAACCATTGATACAAGGCAGGATGGATCCATGCTTTCATATTGTTTACACCAAATTCTGACCCTACCATCTGAATGTTGCAGCTGCAGTCCAGACTTATCAGACCAGGCAACGTTCTTCCAATCTTCTATTGTCCAATTTTGGTGATCCTGTGGGAATTGTAGCTTCCATTTCCTGCTCTTAGCTGACAGGAGTGGCACCCGGTGTAGTCTTCTGCTGCTGCCGTAGCTCCATGACCGAGAAGGTTCTGGAGCTACTTTGGGGAATTTGTCGTGCCTAGGGCAGCCCATTCAAGAAGGTTCTGGAGCTACTTTGGGGAATTTGTTGCGCCTAGGGCAACCCATTCAAGAAGGTTCTGGAGCTACTTTGGGGAATTTGTTGCGCCTAGGGCAACCCATTCAAGAATGTTTTGGAGCTACTTTGGGGAATTTGTTGCGCCTAGGGCAGCCCATTCAAGAATGTTGTGGAGCTACTTTGGGGAATTTGTCGCACCTAGGGCAGCCCAATCATGTGAACGAGCAGCCCTAGGCGCAACACGTGTTAACGCGCGAACAATTACAAGCGGGTGCGTGCGTTCTCGCTACACTCAGTAGTGAATGGGGCCCAATTGCCGCCATTTGTAACCCAGCCTGAACGTTCCCACGTTCCAAGAACCTAACGGCAGGTTTAGTGGCGTCCACCAAAACCGTCCTTCAGGCATAAAAATGAGTAGGAAGGGAATAGATTGTAAGCTTCTTGGGGCAGGCTCTGATATGAATGATTATGAATGTAAAGATGTCAGAAAAAAACTGCCCAATGTTCCATGACCGAGAAGGTTCTGGAGCTACCTTGGGGAATATGTTGCGCCTAGGGCAGCCCATTCAAGAAGGTTGTGGAGCTGCTTTGGGGAATTTGTTGTGCCTAGAGCAGCCCATTCCAGAAGGTTCTTGAGCTACTTTGGGGAATTTGTTGCGCCTAGGGCAGCCCATTCAAGAAGGTTGTGGAGCTACTTTGGAGAATTTGTCGCACCTAGGGCAGCCCATTCAAGAAGGTTGTGGAGCTATTTTGAGGAATTTGTTGCGCCTAGGGCAACCCATTCAAGAAGGTTCTGAAGCTACTTTGGGGAATTTGTTGCGCCTAGGGCAACCCATTCAAGAAGGTTGTGGAGCTAATTTGGGGAATTTGTTGCGCCCAGGGCAGCCCATTCAAGAAGGTTCTTGAGCTACTTTGGGGAATTTGTTGCGCCTAGGACAGCCCATTCAAGAAGGTTGTGGAGCTACTTTGGGGAATTTGTCGCGCCTAGGACAGCCCATTCAAGAAGGTTGTGGAGCTACTTTGGGGAATTTGTTGCGCCTAGGGCAGCCCATTCAAGAATGTTGTGGAGCTACTTTGTGGAATTTGTCGCACCTAGGGCAGCCCAATCATGTGAACGAGCAGCCCTAGGCGCAACACGTGTTAACGCGCGAACAATTACAAGCTGATGCGTGCGTTCTCGCTACACTCAGTAGTGAATGGGGCCCAATTGCCGCCATTTGTAACCCAGCTTGAACGTTCCCACGTTCCAAGAACCTAACGGCAGGTTTAGTGGCGTCCACCAAAACCGTCCTTCAGGCATAAAAATGAGTAGGAAGGGAATAGATTGTAAGCTTCTTGGGGCAGGCTCTGATATGAATGATTATGAATGTAAAGATGTCAGAAAAAAACTGCCCAATGTTCCATGACCGAGAAGGTTCTGGAGCTACCTTGGGGAATATGTTGCGCCTAGGGCAGCCCATTCAAGAAGGTTGTGGAGCTGCTTTGGGGAATTTGTTGTGCCTAGAGCAGCCCATTCCAGAAGGTTCTTGAGCTACTTTGGGGAATTTGTTGCGCCTAGGGCAGCCCATTCAAGAAGGTTGTGGAGCTACTTTGGAGAATTTGTCGCACCTAGGGCAGCCCATTCAAGAAGGTTGTGGAGCTATTTTGAGGAATTTGTTGCGCCTAGGGCAACCCATTCAAGAAGGTTCTGAAGCTACTTTGGGGAATTTGTTGCGCCTAGGGCAACCCATTCAAGAAGGTTGTGGAGCTAATTTGGGGAATTTGTTGCGCCCAGGGCAGCCCATTCAAGAAGGTTCTTGAGCTACTTTGGGGAATTTGTTGCGCCTAGGACAGCCCATTCAAGAAGGTTGTGGAGCTACTTTGGGGAATTTGTCGCGCCTAGGACAGCCCATTCAAGAAGGTTGTGGAGCTACTTTGGGGAATTTGTTGCGCCTAGGGCAGCCCATTCAAGAAGGTTGAGGAGCTACTTTGGGGAATTTGTTGCGCCTAGGGCAGCCCAATCAAGTGAACGAGCAGACCTAGGCGCAACACGTGTTAACGCGCAAACAATTACAAGCGGGTGCGTGCGTTTTCGCTACACTCAGGTGTGAATGGGGCCCAATTGCCGCCATTTTTATCCCAGCATGAACGTTCCCACGTTCCAAGAACCTAACGGCAGGTTTAGTGGCGTCCACCAAAACCGTCTTTCAGGCATAAAAATGAGTAGGAAGGGAATAGATTGTAAGCTCCTTGGGGCAGGCTCTGATATGAATGATTGTGAATGTAAAGATGTCAGAAAAAAACTGCCCAATGTTCCATGACCGAGAAGGTTCTGGAGCTACCTTGGGGAATATGTTGCGCCTAGGGCAGCCCATTCAAGAAGGTTCTAGAGCTACTTTGGGGAATTTGTTGTGCCTAGGGCAACCCATTCAAGAATGTTGTGGAGCCACTTTGGGGAATCTGTCGCGCCTAGGGCAGCCCATTCAAGAAGGTTCTGGAGCTACTTTGGGGAATTTGTTGCGCATAGGATAGCCCATTCAAGAAGGTTCTGGAGCTACTTTGGGGAATTTGTTGCGCCTAGGGCAGCCCATTCAAGAAGGTTCTTGAGCTACTTTGGTGAATTTGTTGCGCCTCGGGCAACCCATTCAACAAGGTTCTTGAGCTACTTTGGGGAATTTGTTGTGCCTAGGGCAACCCATTCAAGAATGTTGTGGAGCTACTTTGGAGAATTTGTCGCTCCTGGGGCAACCCATTCAAGAATGTTGTGGAGCTACTTTTGGGAATTTGTTGCGCTTAGGGCAGCCCATTCAAGAAGGTTCTGGAGCTGCTTTGGGGAATTTGTTGCGCCTAGGGCAGCCCATACAAGAAGGTTCTGGAGCTACTTTGGGGAATTTGTTGCGCCTAGGGCAGCCCAATCATGTGAACGAGCAGCCCTAGGCGCAACACGTTTTAACGCGCGAACAATTACAAGCGGGTGTGTGCGTTCTCGCTACAATCAGGTGTGAATGGGGCCCAATTGCCGCCATTTGTAACCCAGCCTGAACGTTCCCACGTTCCAAGAACCTAACGGCAGGTTTAGTGGCGTCCACCAAAACCGTCTTTCAGGCATAAACATGAGTAGGAAGGGAAGAATAGATTGTAAGGGAAACAAATATTAATGAATGGCGTCCTGCGTGGGGCGCCGGCCCGCATACTAACACGCACAACCGTTTTCAGCTGACTTGGCGCCTCGGCGTGCGTTCCGCGTTCTTGTGTAAGCCCAGATGCAGCGGAGTCTGCGGATGGTGGAGGTCTCCCTCGGTGCGATGGTGTGCGCTTCCTCCGTACAGTAAATTACGCTGATTACATGACCTTGACAGAAAATTGTTTTAGATTTGAGCCAAGGATTACCGTCGCCCTGCGCTGGGGACATTCGAACCAGACTGTTTACACAGCTGCAGAGAAATGCTGCGCGGATATACAGCAGCGAGCGCCGATCCCCTCCCAGCGCTGAGCCCCGCGGGAGCTTTCTACACCCTGATCGCCGGGAGACAAGTCCGTGTGGCTGGCAGCCATGTTGTATGCTGGCCAACGCTGAGGAAGGAGCAGATTTAAAGTGCAACTCCGTCCTTCCACTGCCGAGAGTAGGAAAAAAAATATCTCAGATGCGTTACACATTTTATATGTTTGATTGCTGGAAGAAGAATTCCAGGTATGGATATCTTTACATAGAGACTGTGGACATAGTACAGGAGATGGTCAGAGACTGCAGACATGATACAAGAGATGGTCAGAGACTGCAGACACGATACAGGAGATGCTCAGAGACTGCAGACACGATACAGGAGATGCTCAGAGACTGCAGACAGGATACAAGAAATGGTCAGAGACTGCAAACATGATACAAGAGATGGTCAGAGACTGTGGACATGATACAGTAGATGGTCAGAGACTGCAGACATACTACAGTAGATGGTCAGAGACTGCAGACATACTACAGGAGATGGTCAGAGACTGCAGACATGATACAGTAGATGGTCAGAGACTGCAGACATACTACAGGAGATGGTCAGAGACTGCAGACATGATACAGGAGATGGTCACTGACTGCAGGCAGACATACTACAGGAGATGGTCAGTGACTGCAGACATACTACAGGAGATGGTCAGAGACTGCAGACATGATACAGGAGATGGTCAGTGACTGCAGACATACTACAGGAGATGGTCAGAGACTGCAGACATGATACAGGAGATGGTCAGAGACTGCAGACATGGTACAGGAGATGGTCAGAGACTGCGGACACGGTACAGGAGATGACCAGAGACTGCGGACATGGTACAGGAGATGGTCAGAGATTGCAGACAGGATACAGGAGATGGTCAGAGACTGCGGACATGGTACAGGAGATGGTCAGAGACTGCAGACATACTACAGGAGATGACAAGAGACTGCAGACATGATATAGGAGATGGTCAGAGACTGCAGGCATAGTACAGGAGATGGTCAGAGACTGCAGACATGATATAGGAGATGGTCAGAGACTGCAGACATGATACAGGAGATGGTCAGAGACTGTAGACATGATACAGGAGATGGTCAGAGACTGTAGACATGATACAAGAGATGGTCAGAGACTGCAGACATACTACAGGAGATGGTCAGAGACTGCAGACATGATACAAGAGATGGTCAGAGAATGTAGACATGGTACAGGAGATGGTCAGAGACTGCAGACATAGTACAGGGGATGACCAGAGACTGCAGACATGGTAAAGGAGATGGTCAGAGACTGCAGACATGATACAGGAGATGGTCAGAGACTGCAGACATGATACAGGAGATGGTCAGAGACTGCAGACATGATACAAGAGATGTTCAGAGACTGCAGACAGGATACAAGAGATGGTCAGAGACTGCAGACATGATATAGGAGATGGTCAGAGACTGCAGACATGATACAGGAGATGGTCAGAGACTGCAGACATGATACAGGAGATGGTCAGAGACTGCAGACATGATACAAGAGATGGTCAGAGACTGCAGACATGATACAAGAGATGTTCAGAGACTGCAGACAGGATACAAGAGATGGTCAGAGACTGGGGACATACTACAGGAGATGGTCAGAGACAGCAGACAGGATACAGGAGATGGTCAGAGACTGCGGATGTGATAAGAGATGGTCAGAGACTGCAGACATGATACAAGAGATGTTCAGAGACTGCAGACATCCAGCAGGAAATGGTTACAGACTTTGGACATGACACAAGGGATGGTCAGAGATCAAAAGTAAAAGAATAAATAAATAAAGGAAAAGAATAGAAAATATTTGAATAGAATAGAATAGAAAAAAATAGAACAAAATACAATAGAAAGAATTTAGCTGTCTTCCAAAATTCTAATTTCTAAAAGATTAGAATAGAATAAAACAGAACAGAATAGAACAGAAAATAAAAAATAGAATAGAGACTAAAGGACTAGAATAGAAAAAAATATATAATAGATTAGAATAGAATAGCATAAAATAGAATATAATCGTCTTCCGAAATGCGAATTTGGAATAGAATAGAACCGGCCATTCCTCTCAATGAATTCGGATTGATTTGATATATTCGCTTCGAATTCGATTCAAATACGAATCAGATACTTCAAATCCATTGGAAGAATCTGCATCCGGTCTAAAGCAATCAAACAAAATGCAACTCATTTCTTTCCGAATGCAACGACACTAAACTTAACGAATCGTTCTGAAACGCATTTTTCCGTTCGGCGCGTGTCTAGAGCAATGTGTGTGTGATGTCATCTCATCTCCGGGAAAAGCAAATATCTAAATCCATTCCTCGTGTGTCTTCTTCCTGCATCTCGGTGATCTCTGTGCGTTTCTTCCAGATCTGTGCCGCCATCCAGTGTGAGACTTCCTGGAATAAAGACCGCTCACTGCTGACCCCTCTCCCTATGTGGGGGGGGGGGGGGGCTGGTCTGGTCTCCGCCCCCTCCTGTAGTTTTTTTGTAGTGGGTGGAGCCTGCTGGGTTCCTCCTGCTCTGCTGTCTCTCCCTGTGCATGGTGACTGGTCTGGTCTCTGCCCCCTGAGGGGCGGACTGACAACTCATGGGGCCCCCGGGCAATAGGGGATCATGGGGCCCTTGTGTCCTTGCCCAAACTCAAAAAAGCCTATGAAAAAGGTACCAGGGGCATCTCATAGGGCCCCCTACTGATCCCGGGCCCTTGGGCAGTGCCCGAGTTTCCAAATGGTCAGTCTGCCCCTGCGCCCCCTCCTGTAGTTTTCTGTAGTGGGTGGAGCCTGCTGGGTTCCTCCTGCTCTGCTGTCTCACCCTGTGCGGGGGGGACTGGTCTGGTCTCCGCCCCCTCCTGTAGTTGTCTGTAGTGGGTGGAGCCTGCTGGGTTCCTCCCGCTCTGCTGTCTCTCCCTGTGCAGGGGTACTGGTCTGGTCTCCGCCCCCTCCTGTAGTTTTCTGCAGTGGGTGGAGCTTGCTAGTTTCCTCCCGCTCTGCTGTCTCTCCCTGCGCAGGGGTACTGGTCTGGTCTCCACCCCCTCCTGTAGTTTTCTGCAGTGGGTGGAGCTTGCTGGGTTCCTCCCGCTCTGCTGTCTCTCCCTGTGCAGGGGTACTGGTCTGGTCTCCGCCCCCTCCTGTAGTTTTCTGCAGTGGGTGGAGCTTGCTAGTTTCCTCCCGCTCTGCTGTCTCTCCCTGTGCAGGGGTACTGGTCTGGTCTCCACCCCCTCCTGTAGTTTTCTGCAGTGGGTGGAGCTTGCTGGGTTCCTCCCGCTCTGCTGTCTCTCCCCGTGCAGGGGTACTGGTCTGGTCTCCGCCCCCTCCTGTAGTTTTCTGCAGTGGGTGGAGCTTGCTGGGTTCCTCCCGCTCTGCTGTCTCTCCCCGTGCAGGGGTACTGGTCTGGTCTCCGCCCCCTCCTGTAGTTTTCTGCAGTGGGTGGAGCTTGCTGGGTTCCTCCTGCTCTGCTGTCTCACCCTGTGCAGGGGTACTGGTCTGGTCTCCGCCCCCTCCTCTAGTTTTCTGTAGTGGGTGGAGCCTGCTGGGTCCCTCCCACTCTGCTGTCTCTCCCTGTGCAGGGGTACTGGTCTGGTCTCCGCCCCCTCCTGTAGTTTTCTGTAGTGGGTGGAGCCTGCTGGGCCCCTCCTAGTAATCCTTGACCTGCCATTGTTGAAGGACCTTTGGCACTGGATGGCCGCCATGTCAGCTCCCAGCCCGCTGTCCTCGTCCGTGCGCTCACTCTCCAGGCTCCTCGGCCGCAGTCATTGGATGGCTGATTCCTGTGTGGAGTTCCTGCGGCTTCCAGCGACGCCGTGAAAGCAGAAATTACATTTTACGAGGCGGCCTTCTTCCCGTTTCCAGCAGATTGAAAAGGTTTCCATGGCGACGGAATACAAGAGGAGGCCAGCCATCATTCAGCGCGGACCCCCATCTCTGCGTTTTATTGGTGTGTGGGAGTCCCCGGGCCCCGGAACGCCAACACGCCGGAATGGTTTTCAGGTTTCCCCGGCCACAAGGATGCGGGGGGCCAGTCACCCGACAAACAGGAGCTGGAGGAGAAAAGTCAATTCACTTTCCAGCACTCGCCATCTGTCATGTGTCGGGGGTGGGGGGGGGGGGACTAACAGGGCTCACGTCTCTGCTGTGGGGTCACATTAAAGGGGAACTCCTCTCTTTACAGGAGAGCGAAGCACGACTACTCTGAGGTCACTTCCTGTGGGCAAAAGAAGGACATTTACAGTTGATGTAGAACTTGATTGAAGGACATTTTGTTTGCAACGGATTCATTCTGACGAGCGCTGACACCAGTCCTGCATGCACCAGTCGCTGTACTCTGGCCCGTCGCTGTACTCTGGCCCGTCTCTGCACTCTGGCCTGTCTCTGTACTCTGGCCTGTCTCTGTACTCTGGCCTGTCTCTGTACTCTGGCCCGTCCCTGTACTCTGGCCCGTCCCTGCACTCTGGCCCGTCTCTGCACTCTGGCCCGTCGCTGCACTCTGGCCCGTCTCTGCACTCTGGCCCGTCTCTGCACTCTGGCCTGTCTCTGCTCTCTGGCCCGTCTCTGCTCTCTGGCCCGTCTCTGCACTCTGGCCCGTCTCTGCACTCTGGCCCGTCCCTGCACTCTGGCCCGTCCCTGCACTCTGGCCCGTCCCTGCACTCTGGCCCGTCCCTGCACTTTGGCCCGTCTCTGCTCTCTTGCCCGTCTCTGCTCTCTGGCCCGTCTCTGCTCTCTGGCCCGTCCCTGCACTCTGGCCCGTCCCTGCACTCTGGCCCGTCTCTGCTCTCTGGCCCGTCTCTGCACTCTGGCCCGTCCCTGCACTCTGGCCCGTCCCTGCACTCTGGCCCGTCTCTGCTCTCTGGCCCGTCTCTGCTCTCTGGCCCGTCTCTGCACTTTGGCCCGTCTCTGCACTTTGGCCCGTCTCTGCACTCTGGCCCGTCTCTGCTCTCTGGCCCGTCCCTGCACTTTGGCCCGTCTCTGCACTCTGGCCCGTCTCTGCACTCTGGCCCGTCTCTGCACTCTGGCCCGTCTCTGCACTCTGGCCCGTCTCTGCTCTCTGGCCCGTCTCTGCACTCTGGCCCGTCCCTGCACTTTGGCCCGTCTCTGCACTCTGGCCCGTCTCTGCTCTCTGGCCCGTCTCTGCACTCTGGCCCGTCTCTGCACTCTGGCCCGTCTCTGCACTCTGGCCCGTCCCTGCACTTTGGCCCGTCTCTGCACTCTGGCCCGTCTCTGCACTCTGGCCCGTCTCTGCACTCTGGCCCGTCTCTGCACTCTGGCCCGTCTCTGCTCTCTGGCCCGTCTCTGCTCTCTGGCCCGTCTCTGCTCTCTGGCCCGTCCCTGCACTCTGGCCCGTCCCTGCTCTCTGGCCCGTCTCTGCTCTCTGGCCCGTCCTTGCTCTCTGGCCCGTCTCTGCACTCTGGCCCGTCTCTGCTCTCTGGCCCGTCTCTGCTCTCTGGCCCGTCTCTGCTCTCTGGCCTGTCTCTGCTCTCTGGCCCGTCTCTGCTCTCTGCCCATATCTGTACAGGGTGACAATACAGGAACACAATTAGGGGACAGTTGTCACCCCATAGAAGGAAATGCCTGAACACGCACCTTCATGGCAGGACCACCAGAGATTCTGGTAATGAAAGCTGCAGATAAAAATAAAAAGGAAAAGAGCGATTGAAATGACAGGAACATGTCGGAGCGGGTATGCGATTTTAGTGGAAGGGTTTATCTGACAACTCATGGGGCCCCCGGGCAATGGGGGATCATGGGGCCCCTGTGTCCTCGCCCACACCTAAAAAAGCCTATGAAAGGTACCAGGGGCATCTCATGGGGCCCCCTACTGACCCCAGGCCCTTGGGCAGTGCCCGAATGGTCAGTCCGCCCCTGATCTGCACAAAGGTAAAGGATGCGATTTACTATTCATGAGTCGATCTCACCTGCTGACTTGTAGAGTGAATGGATGAGAGGAAATAATGCGAAGTCGGCTGATTGAATTCTCCGAATCTCACGGGGGGGGTCACGTATGACAGAGCGCCTCTTCGATCTGAAGTCTGATTGGATTTATCTCATGGGGGGGGAAATCCACCGCCGACATAGAAAGAACCGGCCCCGCGTTTACCAAGACGCAGCTTTCATCTTTTTTGCGCGTTCTCGTTTAACGGTGCAGAAAATTCGAGCAAAGACTCATCAGTGAAGGCAGACTCGGTGATAGATGGAGGAGCCGATACGGTGATCGATTCTCATTTCCTCCAACCTCACACGCTCCAGCAGCTTGATTGGATCGATCTAAAAATATGAGCGGTCACCTTTCTTTCGTTTTACCAAGATGCCGATTTCACCCGGGCCGGGCCCAGGCCAGAGGGGCGTTCTCCTTTGTTCTGGGGTGCGAGCCTTTCCTTCCTCGGTATCGCCTTCCTGCGTCACGTCTAGATCCTTAGATGTTTATTAAGCTTTTTGTTTTTAACGAACTCCTTCTTCCCCTTCTTCTTTTAGCTTTGTGTGCAGCTCGGTCTCTGGTTGCCTCTGCATTGTGGGTGTGTGATGTTATTAGAGACTGCAGAAATTCTGGAAGAATTGTAATGCGATAAAAGTATCAGCAGTGGCCAGTCTCAACTTGTGACAAAGTAATCCTTTTGCTACAAAGTATCATTTTTAGAGCAGAAATAAACCCCAAAACAAACATTTCTTCTATTGCAATTCATTCTCAGATGTGGCGGCTGCATTGGTTTTCTTTTTTTCTCTTCTATTTTTATCTCTGTGATCCAGCTGGTAAGGCTACTTGTGCAATTCTTTGTATGAAAAATGCGTCAAAAAAGCATATTATTATTATTATTATACAGGATTTATGGCGCCAACAGTTTGCTCAGCACTTTACAATATAATGGGAGACAATACAGCAACAATACAATTCAATACAAGAGGGGTAGGAGGGCCCTGATCCTGGGAGCTTACAATCTAAGAGATATGCATCTTTGCCATGTTTTCTCCACGTTGCGTAAACGCATTATGCGCTTTTTAACCCTCTCCTCTTACCCCCTTCCAGTCCGGACAC
Organism: Staurois parvus; assembly: GCF_062004578.1. Taxonomy (NCBI): domain Eukaryota; kingdom Metazoa; phylum Chordata; class Amphibia; order Anura; family Ranidae; genus Staurois; species Staurois parvus. The sequence goes on along the minus strand of NW_028319536.1, from coordinate 219,087 downwards.
TTTCCCCCTCCCTTCCAGTCCGGACACTTTCCCCCCCTTCCAGTCCGGACACTTTCACCCCCCTTCCAGTCCGGACACTTTCACCCCCCATCCAGTCCGGACACTTTCCCCCCCTTCCTGTCCGGACACTTTCCCCCCCTTCCAGTCCGGACACTTTAACCCCCTTCAAGTCCGGACACTTTCCCCCCCTTCCAGTCCGGACACTTTCCCCCCTTCAAGTCCGGACACTTTCACCCCCTTCCAGTCCGGACACTTTCACCCCCTTCCAGTCCGGACACTTTCCCCCTCCCTTCCAGTCCGGACACTTTCCCCCCCTTCCAGTCCGGACACTTTCACCCCCCTTCCAGTCCGGACACTTTCACCCCCCTTCCAGTCCGGACACTTTCACCCCCCTTCCAGTCCGGACACTTTCACCCCCCTTCCAGTCCGGACACTTTCACCCCCCTTCCAGTCCGGACACTTTCACCCCCTTCCAGTCCGGACACTTTCCCCCCCTTCCAGTCCGGACACTTTCCCCCCCTTCCAGTCCGGACACTTTAACCCCCTTCAAGTCCGGACACTTTCCACCCCTTCCAGTCCGGACACTTTCCCCCCCTTCCAGTCCGGACACTTTCCCCCCCTTCCAGTCCGGACACTTTAACCCCCTTCAAGTCCGGACACTTTCCACCCCTTCCAGTCCGGACACTTTCCCCCCCTTCCAGTCCGGACACTTTCCACCCCTTCCAGTCCGGACACTTTCCCCCCCTTCCAGTCCGGACACTTTCCCCCCCTTCCAGTCCGGACACTTTCATCCCCTTCCAGTCCGGACACTTTCACCCCCTTCCAGTCCGGACACTTTCCCCCCCTTCCAGTCCGGACACTTTCCCCCCCTTCCAGTCCGGACACTTTCACCCCCCTTCCAGTCCGGACACTTTCACCCCCTTCCAGTCCGGACACTTTCACCCCACTTCCAGTCCGGACACTTTCACCCCCTCCTGTCCAGGCCAATTTTCAGCGCTATCACACTTTGACAATTGCGCGGTCATGCAACACTGTACCCATATGAACTTTTTAGCATTTTTTTGAGACAGATAAAGCTTTATTTTGGTGGTATTTATTCACCGCTGGGATTTTTTTTTTTTTTTTGCTATGTAAATGAAAATGTCCAAACATTTTGAAAAAAAGTGTTTTTCTTATAAAACGTTGCAAATAAATAATCTTTCATCATAAATCTTGGCCAAAATGTATTCCGTTATCTTTTTAGTAAAAAAAATAAATAAACCAAATTAGTTTATAACCAAAAATTATAATTTTTAAAAAATTTTTAGATTTTAATTTTTTTTTTAATATCATTATTAATTTTTTTTTTTACATACTGTCACCCTAGCACCATGGTGACACTGTACTACTTGTGGGGGTGATGAAGATTTTTTTTTTTTTTTTTTTTTTATTACAGATTGCTTTTATACCCATAAAAGCTGTAAAAGCAACAATTTCTCCTTCTCTCTGGCTGCATTCTTGCAGCCATTGAGAAATACTGTGTGAGCTGTGATTGGTCACAGCTTGTCACATGGTACAAGGCTGTTGTGAATTGCCCTGTACCATGTGATCTCTGTGATCATTCACAGATTTCACACGTAGTAAGCAATGATGTCAGAAGTGACATCTTGCTTACTACTCTGCATGTGATCACTGATTGGCCAATAAGTGATCACATGATCGGGACCTCGCACAGAGGTCCCGTACGACGATCGGTGTTGACACAGTGGGCACCGGATCGCGGTGCTGCGTGCTCCCAGGGAGCGCGCACAATCCAAAATGGCAGGCGCCGTTTATGAACGGCAACCCACCCCTGCACTGCCACTGTCCGGCCGTTTTATATACAGCGGCCGGATGGCGAGTGCTAACATACACCCCCGCAGTGGTTCGTGTAAACGGGGTGCGATTATGATGCGGTGGGGAAATCGCACAGAAACCGCTGCCAATTCCGTACAGCATCCGTGTGAACCCGCGCAAGATCTGTTACACGGCGGCAGCGGCGGCTCCACCCCTTTGTAGAGTGCATCAGATTATAGGAAGGGGAGAGGATGTTGGATTTGTATGAGCGCTGCCGGGTCCTGCGTCTTCGCCATGTAACTGCGTCCTCTACCCCCCTCCCCCTCCCATGTTGTTTTCGGCGGAGCACAGGGAGGCCACTGTTTTCTATAACGAGGACCACATGGCCGCCGGCGAGCTTCGTTCGGCCATGAAAGAGCTTTGTGTTTCTGCTTTGTACATGGCTCCCAGCTACTGGGGAGGAAACCAGGACAAAGATGGCAGCCGGCGTCGCTGGGAGCATGTGACTGCGGTGTGAGGGACGCTCACCCAACTCCTCCGATCTCTGCCATCCGAGACTTTACTTCTGATACATGCGTGTCGTTCTATACCTGGGGGGGCTCGGTATGGCGTCTGCAACGGTGCGGCAGATTGGACGCTATCACCGCTCCTCGCAATAAATTCCAAAAGTTTTTCATAGCGATACTTTTGCGTTGTGGCGCAACGGGGGTGACAGGTTCATAAAGGAATCCCGATACTCCAGAGAGGAGGAAACCGGCGGTAAATGTGACCAATGTCGCTGTAATTTTTGTCGGAAGTGAGGAGTTATCCCCTCCCCCCCATGTTGTTGGTTGTTAGGCCGCCAGCTTCCTAGTTACCAGAAATGTTTAGCTGTGTAATGTCATTGGCTGCTAGGTGTCCTAGCAACCAATCAGGCTCAGCTACACTGCATTGGTTGCTAGGATGCCACTGAGCAGGCAAAAAAAGCTTAGCTGCACAACGTCATTGGTTGCTAGGGCACCTCCTGGAAACTAATCAGCCTTTGGTCACATTGATTGTTAGAATGTCTACTAGCAACCAGTCAGGTTCGGTCACAATTCATCATTGGTTGTTAGGATACACCTTAACAACCAGTCTGGATCTGCTGCACAACATCATTGGTTGCTAGGTCGCCCCCTAGCAACCAGTCAGCCTTGACTACACAGTGCCACTGGTTGCTAGTATGCCTCCTAGCAACCAGTCAGGTTTCGATCACAGGTCATTGGTTGCACCTCTTAGCAACCAGTCAGGTTCAGTCACAATTCATCATTGGTTGCTAGGATACACCTTAACAACCAGTCTGGATCTGCTGCACAACATCATTGGTTGCTAGGTCGCCCCCTAGCAACCAGTCAGCCTTGACTACACAGTGCCACTGGTTGCTAGTATGCCTCCTAGCAACCAGTCAGGTTTCGATCACAGGTCATTGGTTGCACCTCTTAGCAACCAGTCAGGTTCAGTCACAATTCATCATTGGTTGCTAGGACACACCTTAGCAACCAGTCAGGCTCAGCTGCACAACATCATTGGTTGCTAAGACACCTCCTATCGACCAATCAGATTTTGGCCGCACAGCATCAGAGGTTGCTAGGATGGGCCATAGCAACCGGTCAGGCTTGGCTGAACAATGTCACTGGTTTCTAGGTTGCCTCCTAGCAACCAGTCAGGTTACGATCGCACAACGTCACTGGTTGGTAGGATGTGCCATAGCAACCAGTCAGGCTTGGTTGCACAACATCACTGGTTGCTAGGTTGCCTCCTAGCAACCAGTCAGGTTTCAATCACACTGGTTGCTAGGATGTCTCCCTTTTAGGGGGTATGCTGACCTTAACGGGCAAAGCCTGGACCCTGAATAGGGATTGGTGACGAGGACAGTTCACAATATAAATTATTAATTCATAAAATATTTAAATATATTTACAACACGCCGTACTTCTGTCCTGATAAATCCGGCTCATGGGGACCGCCACCATTACCGATGGGACCACCGCCACTATTATAAAATATGGGATCAAATAAAGTCAAATATTGGGGTTTTATTTTTTATTTTATTATATTTGTTTACAGACCCGGCTACAGATGTGGAATGCTTTTTGCATGTGTTTTTGTTCCCTTGATTTGCCATAGGAGGAATTCATCTTTTCTCCGGGCATTTTCTGCAGACCTGCAGATCTTTTAAAAATGTATTTATTTATTTTTTTTTTCACCACCCACAAGAAAAAATAAATATATTTACATTTTTTTAATATTAGTATTTTTTAATGTCATCTTTGCTCTGGACATTTTCTCCAGACCTGCAAATCTTCTAAAAATGTATCTTTCTTTCTTTTTTTTTTTTTTCACCACCCACCACAAGAAGAAAAAATTATTTTTATTTATTTATTTATTTTAAGTAGTGCATAAGCACATGTTTTTTTCTTTACAGATCCGGGTACAGGAGGGGAATATTTTTGCATTTGTTTTTGTTCCTCTGAATTGCCATCTTGTACCAAATTGTATTGTAACTGTAATGTCTCCCTTTATTTCGTAAAGCGCTGCGCAAACTGTTGGTGCTCTATAAATCCTGTATAATAATAATAATAATAATAAATCCTGTATAATAATAATAATAATAATAATAATAAAAAATCCTGTATAATAATAATAATAAATCCTGTATAATCATCATAATAATAATAATAGGAGGAATTCTTTTCAAATCTTTTATGTAAGTATAAATGTCTTTTTTTTCTTTTCGCCACCCACCACAAGCACTAAATAATTAAAAAAAATAAATTTTAATTAGTATTTTTCATTTTCATCTTTGCTCTGGACATTTTCTCCAAAACTGCAAATGGACATTTTCTCCAAAACTGCAAATGTAAAAAAATAAATTTTTAAAAGATTTAAAAATGTATTTTTAATTTTTTTATCCTATTAATTAATACAGAAGGACATTTTTTTTTTTACAGACCTGCGTGCAGACGTGGAATATTTTTTGCATGTGTTTTTTTGCTCCTTTGATTTGCCATAGGAGGACTTCTTCTTTTCTCCGGGAATTTTTTCCAGAACTAATAATCTTTTAAAAATTATTTTTTTTATCTATTTATTTTTTTAATTATAGTATATAAGCACATTCTTTTTTTCTTTTTTTTGTTAATCTCTGTCTGGAGTTCCATGGTAACATTTTGAAGTTATTTTTTGCACGTGGTATTCATCCCCTAAGGCGGACGTGTACCAGGTATGTCCTGAGTTGGTTCCAGTTAGGCAATCGATGTGGAATTCCGACGGAGCCATAAACATCTTCACATGAGAGGCTGTTAAATGGCTGAGTAATGTTAGTTTACAGCAAAAAAAAAAAAAAAAAATGCACGCTGCTACAGAGGCCTTTCAATTTATGCCCTACTCGTAATTGTAACCAAAACTGCGGCGCTGAGGTGTAAAACAAACGACTGTAAATCCAGGCCGGCTGACAATAAAAGGAAATGAACTGGCTCGGGAGCGTTGTGTTATAAAAGGGAAATTCCTGCTGCGAGTCTAATATACCGATCTATAAATCCAGCTGCCGTTAGAAAGGGCGTTCGTTTATTTTTTGCACATTTTCGCATTGTCCCCAATATACAGAAATCTGTATATTACCCCTTTAAAACACAGTTTCTGGTCAGTTGTCTATTGTTTTTTTAATTTAATTATTTTTAAATAATTAAATGTAAAAATAAATACATTTGTAATTAATTAATTAAAATATTTTTTTTTGTATTAAATGTGTTTTAAAAAAAAATCAAAAAATCCACCAGGCTCTTCTTAGTGAGGGAGATGTTAAAAAGGGCCTTTGTTTATTTTTTGTAATTTTTTGCATTGTCCCCAATATACAGAAATCTGTATATTACCCCTTTAAAACACAGTTTCTGGTCAGTTGTCTATTGTTTTTTTTTTAATTAATTATTTTTAAATAATTAATTAAATTTAAAAATATTTACATTTGTAATTAATTAATTTAAAAAAAATGTTTTGTATTAAATGTGTTTTAAAAAAAAAAAAAAATCCACCAGGCTCTTCCTAGTGAGGGAGATGTAGACTTGCACCATCATAGACTCTTTCCAACCAACTTCCTCCTGGCTCTATCTCCAGTGAACTTCCTCCAGACCAGGGGCGGACTTACCATTTGGGAACTCAGGCACTGCCCGAGGGCCTGGGGTCAGTAGGGGGCCCCATGAGATGCCCCTGGTATCTTTCATAGGCTTTTTTGGGTGTGGTTTGAGTGTGGGCGAGGACACAGGGGCCCCATGATACCCTATTGCCTGGGGGCCCCATGAGTTGTCAGTCCACCCCTGCTCCAGACCCAACTTGGACCTTGGACACCGATCTGCAAATAGACTTCCTAGGTGTGCCTAGCTGGAACCTTGGTGTCTTCCTTAAGGCCTCCTCTAGAATCCTTCACCAGGGGGCAGAGCCCCTTCACAGGGGTCTTCTCCTGCAACACTGGACCCAGGAACACTGCCCTTGTTGCTCAGGCCTCAAACTATTTATGAGCTCTCCCTCCTCCTTCTGGGCACACCCACCCAGGGATTGGCTGGAGTTCCATAAATATTCAGGCTGCTTGCTCTCCCTCTATACATCCAGAAAGTATTCCCAGCGCTTAACTTTTGCCACATTTCGTCATGTTACGGTTGGATTCAATTAATTTTTTTCCTCCATCTTCTACAAACAATACCCCATAATGACAACGGGAAAGAAGTTCGTTTTGAAATCTTTGCAATTTATTAAAAAAAAAA